>NW_004797490.1:311529-337896 GCF_000002075.1 Aplysia californica | reverse complement strand
CACACAAACACACCCACATTAAGACACGAAGTAGATACTCACACCCACACACACACTCCCACACAAAGTATATACTCACACCCACAAACACGAGGTATGTACTCACATGGCAGTGCGGCAATAAAATACCTATACACACCTACACACACCCTTACACACACACACACCCACACACAAAGACACAAGGCATGTACTCACGTGGCAGTGAGGCCATGAAATATCTACACACACACACCCCCACACACACAAAGACACGAGGCATGTACTCACCCACAAACACACACACACAAAGACACGAGGTATGTACTCACCCACAAACACACACACACACAAAGACACAAGGCATGTACTCACCCACAAACACACACACACACAAAGACACGAGGTATGTACTCACCCACAAACACACACACACACAAAGACACGAGGTATGTACTCACGAGGCAGCGCAGCCATGAAGATCTCCCGTAGAGCTGCCAACTCCTCCTCCAGACCCATAGCCTCCGACCCAAACTCCTCCTGCTCAGGCCACACCTCTCGCGCGGCGCGGAACAGCGCGGTTGCCTCGGCAACGTTCCCGTCCCTCAGGCAAGACTGCACCCTCAGCATGGTGTCGATTCTGAGGAACAAAATGTTATTTATTTATTTATTTTTCCATTCGATTATTTATTCATTTAATCATTTATTTAAGTATAAATTTATTTATTCATTTATATAAATCATTTCTTTATAAATGTATTTATTCATTTCTTTATAAATTTATTCATTTATTTATTCATTTATCTCTTTATTTATCAATTTATTTATCATTATAAAACCACCGGGGGACCTCAGCTATGGTATTATGTAGACCTACCAACAACTCCAAAGGGAGTTTTCACTCAGAATCTTCAAAAAGAATTCGCGATCGGGTGAGTGGAGGGTGTGTGTGTGTGTGTAGTGGTGGTGGGGGGGGGGGGGGGGTGGTGTGGGGGGTGTGGGGGGGAATTAGTCTCCAAAACCCCAGTAGATTCAGATTACGTTACAAACCCATCATGGCAAATAAATATGCACTTTGCAACTAACTACACCCAAGAAAACCCAAATAGATACATGTATTTTAACACTATTTATGATAAGTCGAGCAGTTATTGTAAATAAACCTGTGCATTTTCACCTCATTTACGATAAGCTGCGTTAAACCAATGAGTGCATGACTATAGACAGAGAAAGATCTTGTTAGTTTGTTTGTGTTTTAGCTTTTAATCAGCTGCTTGCAATGTAGCTTATGCTTCCTGGGAAGCCGAGCATGTTTCAGAGTGTTCTAGGGACTGCTGGGGTTATGGGGTAATAATAACAGTTGAAAAGCTCATAGAATGTGCTGCAAAGCGTTAATTAGCACTATAGAAATACAATTACAGAGGAGCCAGCTTAAACCAAAAACCTGAGAGGTTTCCATATTTTCTCTGGGAAAGCCTTTTATTTTATTTAGAGAGGTACCTCAAACAGAAGAACCATAACATTTTCGAAATTGGGGATCGGATTGGGTTTTTTTCCAGATTACCGCTGTTTGCGGATTAACCGTTGTCTGTTTAAAGCAGACTCTCCGGTGTAATAATTATCATTATCATTACTTTTCGCATTATATTATTATTAACATTATTATATCATGATTTTTATCATTAGGCCTATTTTTATGATTATGATTACTATTGTTATCATTATTATTATTATATTATTATTATTATATCATTATTTTATGCCTATTATTAAGATTATGATTACTATTATTATCATTATTATTATTATTATATCATTATTATCATCATTATTAAAATTATTACTATATCATTATTTTATCATTATTATGATCACCATTATAATGATTACTATTACCATATTACTATTAATATTACGATAAATTATCATCCTTCTCATAACTCGAGACTAAACTGACCTCTGGTCGTCCAGTGCCATGTCCAGAGTGGCGTCGAAAGGCGTGACGTCCTGCGGCAGCTCCGTGCGGCCGTCCAGCGCAGCGGTCAGTTGGTCAGAGACGCTGGTGTCCCACAGGACGGTCAGATCTTCCTCACTCAGCTCCGCCGGGGGCTCTGAGGGGAATGACAAGAACGATAGAATATTATATACGATAATAATTAATTATACTTGATTATAATACTACTACTACTACTAAAAATAATAATAATAAACTAATAATAAAATTAATAATAATAATGATGATAGTAATAGTAATAATAATAACAATAATAATAATACCAATAACGGAAGGACTTCCGTAACGAGCGACCACCCCATCAAACACAATAAAGAAGAGGCCTAACCCTACTAACTTAACTAACTAGGCTAACCCCAAACCCTAATCTAACCCGTACCCTAACCCTACCCCTAGATCTCCCCTACCCCTAGCTCTCAATTCTTCTCTGTCTCATAGTGGTCGCTCGTTACGGAAGTCCTCCCCCAATAACAATGATAATGACATTATATAAACAATAATTTTGATCGAGAATCTTAAGGACCAAATTCTTTGGATAAACTGCTCAAATTATAGGCAAGCATTATATGAGGTCAGTTATCATGTCAGTTTGTTTCTTAACCCCGGCCCCTCAAACTAGAAGTTCCCCCCCCCCCCCGAGGCAGTGCCACTGACTGTAGTGTCTTTAGGCCATTCCCAAAGGGGGGGACATTTCTCGTTCATGCACAGTAGAATTGTAAATGGGCTGATTCATCATGTCACGCTCATAACTGTGCCTGATCTACAACAGGGTACTGCTGCCTTTTCTTTCCTAATCCTTACTATTGTCATTTTCCTCTACTTCTTTTGTATGTTTGTCACACTCTTGTGACCTGCGTTTTCCGGGATGCCTTGATAGTCGAAGCAGACTTTATAATGCTGAAGCTAGAGAGGTGAGCAGAGTAAGTCTGATTCCCTGTAAAGACTTCTCTGATGACACCCACCCCTTGGCGCTCATATGACCTTATGCAGTTGCGAGCGCTGTAAAACCCTCTACTAAAACTAAACTAAACTAGAAGGTACATCGCCTCACCTCCATTTGACACATTCTGACGAGTTTTTTTCTTCCTCCTTCCTTTGGACTTTTTTTGGACAACCAGACGCTTATTTCCCTTGGTGAAATGTTCCAACATCTTGAGGAAAATGTGGGTCGACTCCACTAGGTCTCGTAAGTACGCCCTGAGAAACAGAATACAGAACACTTCAGGAACATAATATATCAGACATATAGAGTGTGATGTCAAGGGACATGATTCTTGTCTTTACTGTGGGAACTAGATAATTAGGGGAGTGGCACGCCCTTGGATGACGTCAAGAGCCCGGCGCGAAAAATAGAGACATCGTCTGAGAGACTCACTGGGGTATTCAGTCGAACTCAGGACCACGACGAGACAACACCTATCTTGGACGGGGGCCCCCTGACAGACCCGACGCATCGGACCGCCAGGTAACTTTACAATAGAGTACTTACAAACATTAGAACAGAGTACTTTTGGAATATTATCAGACTTACAAGTACTTTAGTTTTAGTCTTAGTAGAGGTTTTACGGCGCCCGCAACAGCATAAGGTCATATGAGCGTCAGAAGATTAGAGGTGTTACAAGAGAGTAACAAACATAAAAAAACGAATGGGAGATAAGGATGATAGATGTTTCATAGGAAAGAAGAAGCAAACCACACCAGAGCACCCGCCAACCACCCACATACAAGTACTTAATGATTATCAGACATACAGGAAGGAATATGAATATTAGTCGTCTAGTTTTAGTAAAAGTTTTACGGCATTAACAACACAATAAGGTCTTATAAGTGCCGAAGAATAGAGGTGTCACAAGAGAGTAAAAAACACAAAAAAGGAGGAGGAGAAAGAAGGACAATAATGTTTTTGTAGGAAAAAGGGAGCAAACCACACCAGAGCACCCGCCAACCACCCACAAAGCAATACAGAACACTTCAGGACCCTAACATAAGGGACATATAATGAGAACTTACAAACATCAGAGTTACAGTACAGAGTTATTCTAAAGACATACAGAGTGCAGTACTTTGGGAATATTATCAGACAGGCAAGTACTAAAGGATTATCAGACATACG
The DNA here is from genome assembly GCF_000002075.1 of Aplysia californica. Lineage (NCBI taxonomy): Eukaryota > Metazoa > Mollusca > Gastropoda > Aplysiida > Aplysiidae > Aplysia > Aplysia californica. The sequence goes on along the minus strand of NW_004797490.1, from coordinate 333,790 downwards.
GGAAGGATTTTTTTGTGTTTTTGTAAAGTGTTTTACGGCGCTCGCAACTGCATAAGGTCAAATGAGCGCGCGGGACACACCTAATATTTTCAGTTGGTAGGAAATTTTGAATTTTGCTCTGGTGGTGGCCGGAGCCTACTCTTATCAATTTTAGACCACCAAGGGATCTTTAACGTGCGCAATTTGCGCATTGCGCACGGGCCCTCCGAGATTTTTGGCCCTTGTCCGTGAAGGCTAGGTGTAGATCTTTCCTACCAGAAGATTAGGGGTGTGGCAGAAAGACAGCAGTAAGGAGAACCCAAGGAGTAACAGTAGAAAGGCTGCAGAAAGAGTCAGGAGCCCAGAGGAGGGGGCAAAGGAGGTGAGGGGGTGGGGGCAGAAAGTGGAAATGAAAGCAGACAACAGAACATTGCTAGAGAGCAGGAAAAGAGGTGAAAGGAGACAATTTTAGAGAAGAAAATTTTTTGGTCGCTACCCAGATTCGAACCCGGGACCTTTGAATGAGAGGACAACACCTCAACCTCTAGGCCACAACAGCCCCCACGGGAAGGATGATAAATAATTTTGTTAAAAGTAAGTGTTCTACGGCACTTGCAACACAATAAGGTCTTATAAGTGCCGAAGATTAAAGGTGTTACAAGAGAGTAACATACACAAAATAGAAATAGGGGAGATAAGGACGATAGATGTTTGATAAGAGAGAACGAACAATATTAGTGGCACACGGACACAAAAATAGCCATATAGTGACCCAGCAACAATGGTCATACGGTATTGGTGAAAAAAACTCAAACCCACAGAGGAATAAGAACAAAAGGATGATCAACAACAAATTCCCATGCTCTCTACTCAAACAGTCTTGTTTTAGTAAGAGTTTTACAGCACTTGCAACAAAATAAGGCCATATGAGCGCCAGAAGATTAGAAGTGTTACAAGAGAGTAACAAACGCACAAAAGAAGGAGAGATAAGGATGAAAGATGTTTGATAGGAAAGAAGGAGCAAACCACACCAGAGCACCCGCCAACCACCCACTCCAACAGTCTACACAAAAGGACACAGCCTGGATGAAGAATGGAACGTACCGAGAGCTTTTGGACTCCTTGAAGCGCTTGAGAAGAGTGACGAAGATATCTCTGTACTCTATCATATAGAACACGTTGCCTGAAACAAAACCCCAAGAGATAAGTGTTAGTTCTTGTAAGAGTTTTACGGCACTTGCAACACAATAAGGTCATTTAAGTATAAGTGCCGAAGATTAAAGGTGTTAAAAACACAAAAAAGAAGGAGGAGAGATCAGGACGATTCATATTTGATAGGAAAGAAGGAGAAAACCACACCAGGGCACCCGCCAACCACCCACTCAAAAGATAAAATTGGGCATAAGACAAAGAAAATGACAGAAAGCTGTCAAATACTGATCTGCAAATAATATTCATAATAATAATAACGCAAAATTTCACTTATACAACGTGTTTCCATCACAAGGAAAGTGTTCAATGCACTGAGCAAGAATACAAAGAACACATTTACCGTACGGTAAGAATAGTGATCCCCCCGTCTCTTCCCACTCTCCCTCCCCTAATGATTCCACCAAATTCGTAATAATGGAAGCCCTGCATTAGACAATAAATGACAACACTGAATGGCTGTTCGACGAAGAAAGCAAAGGCGCTGACTACCTATGAAAAAAGAACCTAAATTTACAGACCCCATGAAAACTAAGAGCGGGTAAAGCCGAGAAGAGTACCCGTTTCTCGCGAGAAATGCCCTTCCCGTCACTTCCCAGCCACTAAACTACTGGCCGGTACCGAGAACTTAGAAGTGATACTGCTCGTTGGCTTGACACACGTCACTAAATTGGTCATTAAATTTTAAAAAGTGAACCTATTTCGTTAGTTCTTCATGTAATAAATGAAATCCCGATAAAAGAGACCTGTTTTCGGCAGTTGCCGAAATGTACTTTGACGTCCAAGTCATCGTAAAGGAATATGTCCGAGCCACTGTCAGCGCTCATCGGCACAGCAGTTCCGACCGTGAGCCGCTGGGAGCGGCTTGACGTAGATAAAGAGTTGAACAAACGAGACTCCAGCCTGCTTATGAACGTACTTTGAATAACTTTTGCACTCTCTTGAATCTGCTTGTCTCGGGAACGGCTCATGAAGTCCAAGGTTTTCAGAAGTTCTTGGTACGCCTTCAGGGCCAGATGAGACCTGACGCATAAACAACAACAACAATAATAATAGCAATAATAATAATAAATAATGATATCAATATTGATGATGATAATGATAATAATAGTTAATAATAACAATGATGATGATAATAATAACAATAATAATAATATAAATAATGGTAATAATTATAACAACAATAATAAAAATAGTAATATATAAATATAATTAATAATGACATCAATATTGATGATGATGATAATTATGATAATAAAAATAATAATAATAATAATAATAGTAACAGTAATAGTAAAGTAATGAAACTAAAAAAAATAATACTAATACTACTAATAATAATAATAAATAGCATTTGTATAGCTGCCAACTTTCCAATACCAAAATACCGACTACCCTCGCAGTAGGTCAAGATGGGGGGCACTGGACAAATAACCACCCCCCCCAATAGCACTTTTTGTTTTAGTAAGTGTTTTACGGCACTTGCAACACAACAAAGTCATATAAGAGCCGGAGATTAGAGGTGTTACAAGAGAGTAACAAACACAAAAAGGAAGGAGAAGCCATAAAGACGATAGATGTTTGGTAGGAAAGAGTTTAGTTTTAGTAGAGGTTTTACGGCGCTCACAACTGCATAAAGTCATAGGAGCGCCAGAAGATTAGAGGTGTTACAAGAGAGTAACAAACATAAAAAATAAGAAGGGGCGATAAAGACCATAGATGTTTCAAAGGAAAAAAGAAGCAAACCACACCAGAGCACCCGCCAACCACCCACAATTACATTTTTCTTAGTCCCAATAATATCAAGCTATTCAAAGCTGACCTGCAATAATAATTTGGTCAGAAATCTTTAATAAAGATCTCTCTAATTGAGTTATGGCTGTCCTCATTATCATTCGCAAACTGCTTTTGAAAGAACTTTTTTTTCAAGCATCGGCGTTTAGTTTTAGTAGAGGTTTTACGGCGCCCGCAACTGCATATCATTAGGTCATATGTAAAATACACAAAAAAGAAGCAGGGGAGAAAAGGACGATAGATGTTTGATTGGAAAGAAGAAGCAAACCACACCAGAGCACCCGCCAACCACCCATGCATCAGCAAATCTGTGAGAAATAAATACTAAAAATAACGGAGTCTGCATTTTCTGACCCAAAACGGACCTTGGCAGTCACCCTCAGAATCATGTCAAATACATTTGTGAGGCATCGTGGTGGAATCAGGCTCTCGTCAATTTTTGGGCACATCGAGTTATTGGTATCATCTTAAAACTTGTTCACTGGTCTTTATTTGCATGAAAAAAAATATCCGTTTATCTTAAATACAAGTCGAGATATTTGAGAATGAAGGAGGTGGCGGCCACCTGTTTTCAGAGGTAAAATTAGTGAGAAAATGGCCGCCAAAGATTACTTATTTCCTTAGCTTAAGAGTCCGTGGTAACAGAAAATTTACATCTTTTGTGCCTTTAATCAACGTTTTTCAGAAAAATCCACACAGAAATGAGTTCTTTAACGGGCATGAAAGGTGTTGAGCCCAAAACAACAATTTGATTAAAATTCACAAATCCGCAGAAAAATGCAAGTTTCTTCACTTTGATTATTTTGACGAGAGCCTGATTCCACCACGATACCTCACATTTTTTATTTACTAGTTGGCAGCTATGCTTTTGTATAGCACAAACTCCCGCTCAACAGCAAACTTCATGGATGTGAGAGGTGTTGAGCCGAAAAGAAAAAAAAAAAGACTAAAGAACAAAAACTCAACAAGCATTGGTCAACGGGCAGAAAAATATCCGTTTCTTCGACTTCATTATTGTATTTTGACGAGTGCATGATTTCACTATGATTCCCCACACACACACAGAGAAACACACACAACTCACCTCCTGCCCCACACTTTGGCGTCCTCCCCTTTGCCCAGTTGCACATTCTCGTAGTAGGTACACAGCTGCGTGTAGATGTAGTGGAAGGCTGGCATAGACATGGTCTCACTGGTGACGAAAAGTACACACTCATAGACTGACAAAGACTTGATGAAATGTACACACTCGTAGACTAACACAAACCGTTGATAAAAAGTACACACTCATAGACTAACACAGACCGTCGAAAAAAGTACACACTCGTAGACTAACACAGACCGTTGATAAAAAGTACGCATTCACAGACTGACACAGACAAGTACATAATCATAGACACACACTATTCACACAAAGTACATACTGATAGACACACAGACTGTTGACATGAAGTACAAACTGATAGACTGACATATTATATGCAAATGACACACTCATAGACTTTTCAGCTAGAATTTTAAGGCACTTGCAACACAATTAGGTCGTACAAATGCCAAAGATTAGAGGTGTTAACAAGAGAATAACAAAGACAAAAAAAGGAAGAGGGGATATAAGGATGAGAGCTGTTTGATAGCAAAGAAGGAACCAAACCACACTGTAGCACCTGCCACCCACACACGAAAAGAAAGAGAGATAAGGATGATAGACGTTTGATAGCAAAGAAAGAGCAAACCACATCAGAGCAACTGTCAACCACCCACTAAAAGAAGGAGAGGTAGTTAAGTTTTAGTAAGAGTTTTACGATGCTCGCAACAGCATTGGGTCATATGAGCGTGCGAAAAAAAGGTTGGTTCTATTCGCAACAGTACACTGCACAGCCTGATTCTGGTCAACACTAAGGAGAGATAAGAATGATAGATGTTTGATAGCAAAGAAGGAGCAAACCACACCAGCCAGAGCACCTGCCAACCACCCACTAAACTGTAGTTGTAGTCTCACCTGACAAGATCCACTCTCTTGCAGCAAAGTCGACAGAACTCCATGAAGAACCTCATGGCCCACAGGTAGTACGTCTCGTCGTTGTCCTGTGTCGTTTTGCGTGTCAAACCATCCTGTGTGTGTAGTACAAGGACACATTGACACACGTGTGCAACAGAGGTGGGGGTGGGGCACGGTTGGTAGGGTCTTTTTTTTTTTCTTTTTTTTTTTAGGGGGGGGGTGGGGGTGGAAGGGCATAGGAGTCTAACATTGGAAATCTACTACTAAAGATTCTGGGATCATAATTTCATTTCTGTACCAGTAAGGTTTTACGGCGCTAGCAACTGCATAAGGTCATATGAGTGCAAGGGGTGGATGCCAACAGAGAAGTCCAAACGGAGTATCAGGCTTACTCTGCTCACCTCTCTAGCCTCAACAACACAAAGTCTGCTTCGACTAACAAGTAAGGATGAGAAAAGTAAAAGCAGCAGTTCCCCCTATGTTGTTCCAGCACAGTATGAACATGACATTGATAAATCAACCCATTAACCATTCTACTGTGCATAAGAACATGTTAATATCCCCCCTACGGGAATAGTCTAATTTCTGCATAACATCTAATGCTGAGAAACTCGAGACAGAGTCTCTAAAGTGTAATTTTGAGCTCTCTAAAGTGTAATTTTGAGCCCATCCTTATCAGGATACCTGGGGATGTCATCTCTGGCTCAGAGGTCAACGTGTGATGACCCGTCAGTGCTTACGGTCACTAGCTGCCGTTATACACTTTGTCATACTTTGGCCATTCTATGTCTTGATGTTATCGGTCCTTGCTGTTCTTTGCCCCCATCCCACTCCCGGTCCTTTTGCCCCATCCTTACACCCACACACAAAGCAGATCCCGTAAAGGTCTATTCTCGCAGATCAATTCCCATGAAGAAACATTTTCTGATATTTTTTTTACATTCTACCTTGTTTAAAGTAAGAGTTTTACACCACTTGCAAGATAACTAGGTCATATATAAGTGCCGAAGATTAGGAGGTGTTACAGGAGAGCACTAAACACACAAAAAAACCAAAGGAGGGGTGATAAGGACAACAGATGTTTGATAAATAGGAAATAAGGAGTAAATCACTCCAGAGCACCCTCCAATAGATGTTTGATAAATAGAAAATAAGAAGCAAACCATACTAGAGCACCCTCCAACCACCCACCAACATGTTTGATAGATAGGAAATAAGGAGCAAACCACACCAGAGCACCCGCCAGCCACCCACCCCCTCTCTCTCACCTTGACTGCCCGCATGAGCGGGTTGTAGGCGTTGACCAAGAACTGCACGCAGAACTCCTTCAGGCTGAGCCGCATGCTCAAGGTCGACCGCCGGGTTGGGTTGTCCGTCCTGATGGGGGCGCGGTTTTTCGAGATCTTCTTGCGGCTTTTGCCGTCGTCGTAGGAGAACGACTTGACTTCACACAGGGGCTTGTGGTAAATGACGTTGCTGTCGCTGATCGACTTCATGTCTTGAATCACGTACGTGCCGCCGAATCTTGAGTGCCTAAAAAACAAACAAAAAACAAGGAGCACAAGCGTAAAAGAAATGTAAAATGTACCTGAAGAAGTGTCATAAGGCCCCCCCGTCAATATTGCACTGAAGTCCGCTTTAACCGAAATCTGTGGAACCCTTGAATTTCCTTCGCTTTTGTGAATTTTCTGTCGCTATTAGGATTTGAACCCGGGACCTTTGAACGAGAGGTGAACACCTTAACCTCTATCTAGGCAACTCCAGCCCCCACCAGTCTCAAATGAAAGGACCAGGATGTAACAACCACAAAGCACTGACCTTGCGCTGAATTTCAGGATATTTGCTTTCTTCTGCGCTCTCTCCTTCTCTCTGGCCTGCTCCAACTGTCTGTGGAAAGGTCACAAAGGTTGCAAAGGTTACCACAAGTTAGCAGAGGGTAAAAAAAAATAACAGTGACTGATTGTTGTTGCAAAGAACAAGTTTTTTTGTTTTTTTTATAGCAGAGGGTTTTACGGTGCTCGCAACTGCATAAGGTCATATGAGCGCCAAAGGGTGGGTGTCAACAGAAAAGTCTTTACAGGGAATCAGATTTAGACTGCTCACCTCTCTAGCTTCAACAGCAAAAGGTCTGCTTCCACTATCAAGGCACCCAGTAAATAGCGGGTCACAAGAGAGTGACAAACATACAAAAGAAGTAGAGGAAAATGACAATAGTAAGGATTAGGAAAGAAAAAGCAGCAGTTCCCTGTTGTAGATCAGGCACAGTTATGAGCATGACATGATGAATCAGCCCATTTATAATTCTACTATGCTTGAACGAGAAATGTCCCCACTTTGGGAATGGCCTAAAGACACTACAGTCAGTGGCACTGCCCCGGGGAGAAAAGAACAGGTAGCTGCAGATTTTTTTTGGTTCACAGAGTTACTCATCTTCCTTGTACAAAGGACTGTGAGTATACACGTTCATTCCTCAACAGATTTTTAAAATTTTTAGTAAGCATTTAACGACACTGGCAACACAATAAGGTCATATACATGCCGCAGATTAAAGGTTTTACAAGAAAGTAACAAATACAAACAAGAAGGAGGAGAGATAAGGACGACAGATGTTTGAAAGAAAGGACTCGTAAACCCCACCAGAGCACCCACCAACATAATTTGACAGGTAAAACTTCCATGTTTGTCTGAAATATAAGCCATCAACAAGCAGTTTAAGGGGAGACGTACACTCCCGCAAAAAGTTTCTAAACGAATGACTTTTATTCACTTTCATGTAATTGTGCAAGAAGTTCATAGGTAAATAGGATGTACTAGGGGTGAAATTGTTGAATTTTTCTGAAAAATGGGTCTCTGTGGCGGCCAGAAAGATCATATCTACCTACCCCTAGTTTTATTTGTATGAGAAAAGAGAAGCATTTCTACACTATTATATCCATCCTTAGCTTTGAACAATATTCCTTGTGAAACACTATCCTTTCATTTCTTTTAGTAGAGTTTTTACGGCGTTCGCAACTGCATACGGTCAGATGAGCGCCAAGGGGTGGATGTCAACAGAGAAGACCTTACAGGGAATCAGGCTTACTCTGCTCACCTCTCTAGCTTCAGTAGCACAAAATCTGCTTCGACTATCAAGGCATTGCAGAAATAGCAGGTCACAAGAGTATGACAAATATACATAAGAAGTAGAGGGAAAAAAATGACGATAGTAAGGATTAGGAAAGAAAAGGCAGCAGTTCCCTGTTGTAGTTCAGGCACAGTCATGAGCATGACATTGTTAGATCAGCCCATTTACAATTCTACTGCGCACTAGAACGAGAAATGTCCCCCCTTTGGGAATGGCCTAAAGACACTTCAGTCAGTAGCACTGCCCCGGGGGGTGAAACACTATCCTTAGCTGTAGCCACATTCTCATTGCGTAGAAGTTCCCAACAAGTCCCTATCGACAAAACAATGCTGACAAAAATGTTTATTTGTTTGAGCAAAGAGAAGCACATCGACACAGTATTGGTCATTTAGTGCTGTGAAAATTTCCGACAGACAGACAGAAGAAACAGAGGGAGGGTAAGGAAGGACCTCCAAAAGTGGTGCCCACCAACCACTCACAATATCTACACCCCCCCATCCCTCAACCAGCAGCTGAAAATAAACCTCTACGGAAAAATGTTCCCCTCTGAGACTCTTGTCATGAGAGTACTCACTTTTGATCCATCTATTTCTATAGTCAAGAGAGTACTCACTTTTGATCCCTCTGTTTCTATAGTCAAGAGAGTACTCACTTATGATCCCTGTTTCTATAGTCAAGAGAGTACTCACTTTTGATCCTTCTGTTTCTATAGTCAAGAGAGTACTCACTTTTGATCCCTCTGTTTCTATAGTCAAGAAAGTACTCACTTTTGATCCCTCTGTTTCTATAGTCAAGAGAGTACTCACTTTTGATCCCTCTGTTTCTATAGTCAAGAAAGTACTCACTTTTGATCCCTGTGTTTCTATAGTCAAGAGAGTACTCACTTTTGATCCCTCTGTTTCTCTGTCGTGGAGCGCTGCACGCCAGCAGATGCCAGGGTCTCTGGGCTCTGAGACATAGAGAAGACAGACGTTTCAACATTAACATTGCAATGAGACACACTGAAGGCAGACGTTTCAACATTACCAATGCAATTAGGCAGAGTGAAGACAAGACTTTTTGTTTTTAAAAAACCCAGAAGTTTTGAAATGACAGAAATTTTGTGAAAACAGACAATTCATAATGACAGACATTTAGTTTTAGTTTTAGTTTTTAGTAAGAGTTTTATGGCTTTTGCAACACAATAAGGTCATATAAGTGCCGAAGATTAGAGGTGTCACAAGAGAGTAACAAACACAAAAAAGAAGGAGGGGAGATAAAGACGATAGATGTTTGATAGGAAAGAAGAAGCAAACCACACCAGAGCACCCACCAACCACCCACTGACAGACATTTTGTAAAGACTGACGTTTTAAAATTAACAACGTTCAATGACTGTTCACCTGTTCTCAGAGCATGAGCGAGACAAACCTAGAACACCCACCAACCACCCACTTATTTACCCCTTCTACCATTATAACGACTCCCCCGTTCCCAGAACATGACCGAGACGAGACAAACCTAGAACATCCACCCACCAGTCACCCACACATTTACCGCTAAAACCACTACAAACAACAACGCACCTGTTCCCGGAACATGACCTGGACAGGACCAGAGCACCCACCAACCACCCACACATTTACCACTACAACCATCAGGGATGCCAAATGACTTTTGAAAAAAAAACACCTGAAAATGAGCGGAGCATCACATCTCACCTAAACCGAACCTCGTAAAGTTTTTAAATGAGCAAACAAAAACATATTCTCTCTTACCTCTCCCCGTTTCCTTTGTAAGTGAAAAAAAAATGGGGAAAAAACCCGGAAAAACCGGACATTTGGCATCCCTGAACCATTATAACAACCCACCCGTTCCCAGAACATGACCGAGACGAGACAAACCTAGAGCACCCACCAACCTCCCACTTATTCATCACTACCACCACCATAAACAAACAACGCACCTATTCCACGAACGTGACCGAGACAATATATACAAGTAGCCTACAAGAGCACCCACCAGCCACCCACTTATTCACCACTACCACCACTATAAACAACAACGCACTTGTTCCAGGAACATGACCGAGACAATATATACAAGTAGCCTACAAGAGCACCCACCAAACACCCACTTATTTAGTACAACTACTACAAGTACTACTACTAGACGAACAACACGCCTGTTCCAGGAACATGACCGAGACAATATATATACAAGTACAAGAGCACCCACCAACCGCCCACTTATTTAGTACAACTGCTACAAGTACTCTAGATATATATATATATTTTTAAAAAAATAAAAAATAAAAACCCCACAAGTCACCTGTTCTCGGAACATAAGCGAGATAATCTCCATGATGTGCATACACAGCATGGTTCGCTCGCGGTCGGAGCTGGCGATGTAGAGAATGAGGTCCTCCATGCCACTTGTGTGGAGGGCCCTGGCCAACAGAGATTTTTATTTGTAGTACAAGTGATTTTATTTTAATAATAGTAATAATAATGATAATGATAATAATAACAGTAAAGATAATAATAATGATAAAGATAATAATAATAATGATGACTATAACTGATGACAGTCATACATTAATAGCAATAATTATAACAATAATAATGATGATAATTATTATAATTGATCACGTTAATAAATAAATTAATAATAACAATTACAATAATAATAGTATTAATAGTAATAACAATGATATAACAACAACAACAACAATAATTTAAATAATATTAATAATAATAATAATAATAATAGCAATGATAATGTTAATAATTCAAAATAATAATAATTATCTATATCATAATCAATAATTCTGGTGAGTTGACTTTTACGTCACTTTTTAAAAGAAACCACTCTCTCCTTCCCGATATTTAGCCAGGAAGAGGTTATATTCAATGTAACAAAACTACAAAGAAATAGAATTTGAGTAAGGAGAAGGACATCGACACAACGATGGTCATTTAGCGCTGGGAAACGAAAGAAAGTTTTAGTAGAGGTTTTACGGCGCTCGCAACTGCATAAGGTCATATGAGCGCCAGAAGATTAGAGGTATTACAAGAGAGTAACAAACATAAAAAAGAAGAAGTGGAGATAAGGACGATAGATGTTTGATAGGAAAGAAGAAGCAAACCACACCAGAGCACCCGCCAACCACCCACAAGAAAGAAAGACAGACAGAACAGCAGAGGGAAAGTAAAGAAGTAGGATCTACCAGTGGTGTCCTCCAAACACCCGCAAGAAGTAGAAGAAGCCAACCACACCTCAATCAAGCCGTAAACATAACAAGTTCCCCACATGAAAAGACGAGAACAAGGAAAAGTTGAGGACAACTCACCATAAAATCTGGTCGTGTATCGTGGCATCATCATCAGTTCTCTGCGGACGAAAATAAAAATAGCAGACTGTAAATAAATAGACGTAGTAGGACGTTAATATAAACAAAGCAGAGTCAAGTTAACATCGCAGGATAAACATTTTCTTTTTTTGTTAGTAGAGGTTTTACGGCGCTCGGGGTGGAGGTCAACAGAGAAGTCTTTACAGGGAATCGGGCTTACTCTGCTCACCTCTCTAGCTTCAAGAGCACAAAGTCTGTTTCGACTTTCAAGGTACCCTGGAAATAGCAGGTCACAAGAGAGTGACAAACATACAAAAGAAGAAGAGGAGAATGACGATAGTAATACGGGGTGCCCACTGCGGACGGGATCGGCCGATCGAGGGCGATCGCCCGACTCGATCGCCTGAAACTGAAAACAAACACGTTTGTTTTTGAGGCGATCGAGTCGGGTGATCGGTGTGATCGGCCGATCCCATCCGTAGTGGGCACCTCGTATTGGGATTAGGAAAGAAAAAGCAGCAGTTCCCTCTTGTAGTTCAGGCACAGTTATGAGCATGACATTGTTGAACCAGCCCATTTACAATTCTACTGTGCATTAGAACGAGAAATAGGGAATGGCCTAAAGACACTTCAGTCAGTGGCACTGCCCCGGGGAGAGGACAAACATGAAATGAGTAAATATACAGCACAACATAAATAAAGCTTGACGCAAATAACAGCAAAACATAAATATAGCATCACATAAATAATCCACAACATAAATATACACAGCACAACAAAAATAAATATAGCATGACATACATAAACGGAACAACAACATAAACCAACACAGCATGACGTAAATATACAGCACAACATTTAATAAACATAGAATGACATAAATAAACCACAACATAAACAAGCATTGAATAGACATAGCAGGATAGTTATACAAATAAGGAGGACAAAAACATTTAGTTTAGTTTTATCATTTAAACCCAGTGACAGAAGTATCATCTGTGTTTAAAAAAATAAATTTTAAAAAAACCAGTGACATAAATATCATCTATAGCAAAAAAACAACAAACAAAACAGTGTCATCATAAGTACAATCTATGTACAAAGAAAGAGCAAAAAACAAAATATTGACATAAATATCATCTATGAAAAAAAATTAAAAAGTGACAAAAGTATCATCTGCATAAAGAGCAACAAAACAAAAACAATGACAGAAGTATCATCTATAGCAAAAAAAACAACAAACAAAACAGTGTCATTATAAGTACAATCTATGTACAAAGAAAGGGCAAAAAACAAAATGTTGACATAAAAATCATCTATGACCAAAAAACAAAAAAAAGAAAAAAAAACAAACCCAGAAAAAGAGTGGCATAAATATCATTTATGTACAAAAAAAGAGCAAAAAACAAAATATTGACATAAATATCATCTATGACCAAAAAAAAAAAAAAAAAAAAAAAAACCAAAAAAAAAAAAACTAAAAAAAAAAAAAAAAAAAAAAAAAAAAAAAACCCCCAGCAAAATAGTGACATCATAAGTACAATCTATGTACAAAGAAAGAGCAAAAAACAAAATATTGACATAAATATCATCTATGACCAAAAAACCCCCCAAAAAACCCAGCAAAAGAGTGGCATAAATATCATTTATGTACAAAGAGCAACAAACAAAACTGTGACATAAATATCATCTATGGCAAAAAAAACAACAACAAAAAAGTGACTTGAGTATCATCTAAGTACAAAAAAACCCCAAACAAACAAAACAGTGACATACCAGTATCATCTCTATGTACAAAGAACAACAAACAAAAAAGTGACTGAAGTATCATCCGAGTACAAAAAAAAACCCCAAACAAACAAAACGGTGACATACCAGTATCATCTATGTACAAAGAACAACAAACAAAATAGTGACATAAGCATCATCACCGTACAAACGACAACAAACAAAAAAAGTGACTTAAGTATCATCCAGGTACAAAAAACAACAAACAAAAAAAGTGACTTAAGCATCATCACCGTACAAACGACAACAAACAAAAAAGTGACTTAAGCATCATCACCGTACAAACGACAACAAACAAAAAAGTGACTTAAGTATCATCACCGTACAAAAAACAACAAACAGTAGTGACACAAGTATCATCACCGTACAAACGACACCTATAATAAAACAAAAAAAAAACCTCACCTGCTCCCTGGCTGGGTCAGGGGGAATCATCAGAACATTCCGGATCAAGACAAACAGTCTTTCCAGCTGCAGCCGGTCTTCCTCTCGCCGATCCGTCCAGTCCTGAGCAAAACGTAAACCACAATCAGGAAAGTTAGGGTCCTTATTTTTATTTTTAGTAGAGGTTTTACGGTGCTCACAACTGCATATGGTCATATGATGAGCGCCAAGGGGTGGATGTCAACAGAGGAGTCCTAACAGGGATTCAGACTTACTCTGCTCACCTCTCTAGCTTCAACAGCACAAAGTCTGCTTCGACTATCAAGGCTCCCCGGAAATAGCGGGTCACAAGAGTGTGACAAACATACAAAAGAAAAAGAGTGGGTGGTTGGCGGGTGCTCTGGTGTGGTTTGCTTCTTCTTTCCTATGAAACATCTATCATCCTTATCTCCCCTTCTTCTTTCTTATGTTTGTTACTTTCTTGTAACACCTCTAACCTTCTGCCGCTCATATGACCGTATGCAGTTGCGAGCGCCGTAAAACCTCTACTTAAACTAACTAAAAGAAGAAGAAGAAAAATGACGACAGTAAGGATTAGGAAAGAAAAAGCAGCAGCTCCCTGTTGCAGTTCAGGCACAGTTATATGAACATGACATTGTTGAATTAGCCTATTTACAAATATACAATTCTACTGTGCAAAAGAACATATCAATGTCCCCCCTTTGGGAAAGGCCTAAAGACATTTCAGTCAGCAGCACCGCCTCGGGAGGTTCAGTGGAAAGTTACACTACCAGACAAAACTACGAGTCTGAATTTGTTTGATACAATAAGACAAACTACTTTATTTGTGTCGTGAAGAGGTGGTAGAGTTGGAGCGAGCGGACGGACGGGTTCGTTACTCGCGGACTCAGTCAGAGCGAGCAGGTAACGGACGCATGCAAGCGAACTGCGAACCTCAAGACAGTTTGGTTTTTGGGTCCGCTCCACAATTTTACTCTCTCAGCGAGCGGACTGCGGACCTCAAGAGGAGAGAGGGGGTGTAAGAAGTATGCAATAGAAGGACTCGTCCCCGTTCGTCCGTCCGCCCGTTCGAATGTAAGGAGTCTCTCCGTCCGCTCGCTCGCTAAACGAACTGTTTTCTCCGTCTGATGTGTAGCGAGTAGCAAACTACTCTTCACAAGCAGACAGTTCGTTACCCCTCCGCACGTTTGCGGGTAGTGCCAGCGAGTAGTTCGTTACTCGCGGACGCTGATTTAGCAAGCCCGACCCAACTCTATGAGGTGGAATCAGCAGGTGCTCCTCAATTCCATTTTTGGGGCACACATTTTAGTTTTAGTTTTAGTAAAGGTTTTACGGCGCTCGCAACTGCATACGGTCATATGAGCGCAAGAAGATTAGAGGTGTTAAAAGAGAGTAACAAACATAAAAAAAGAAGAAGGGGAGATAAGGACGATAGATGTTTGATAGGAAAGAAGAAGCAAACCACACCAGAGCACCCGCCAACCACCCACGGGGCACAGATTTATTGGTATCATCTTAAAGCCTGTTCATTTGTCATGATTTTGATTTGAAAAAAACTATCCATCTATCTTGAACAGAAGTCCAGATAATTGCGATTGAAGGGGGTAGTCTGGTGTAAGAGATAAAATTAGCGAGACAATAGTCGCCAAAGTTTGGTGACTTCCATAGCTTGAGTGTCCTCGAAAACAGAAAAACGCTTCACTGCTCTGATGCACACTATGGACACACATTAATGAAGGGCAAAACACCAGTCCCGCTATAAGCACACGTGCAACCTTTCCAGTCTTGCCCTTGATTAGGCTCCAATAGAGTCTAATGGTGCGCTCTGTGAGGAAAGGGAATTATGTCAACAGAGTGCAGTCTCGGATATAATAAATATTACGCTACAAGTCTATGAACTAGATCCACCTACAGCCTATTGAGACGACAATGAACACCCCTTCCCCCTAAAAAAGTACCAATGTTTTTCTTTTTCTCCCTCTACTCAAGAACCAAACCCCTTACCCTGTCATTGTAAGTCCCACACTTTCACCTCGCTGCACAAGCATCTGTGGGGTAGCAGTTAGGCACTTCACGGTTGCATGCAGACGACCTGAGTTCAATTCCACGTGACGAGAATTTTTATCAAGTATTTCTGTCTTTCTGCTGGGGCGTTGTATTCCTCTCAGCCTAGGTTAACCTTCACAGGCAAGGTCGAAACCCTTCTGAATTCTTTAAACCCTTAGTTTTTTCCACGGTTTCCCTGAGTTTTTTCTTATGTTTCATTACAACCCCAAATGCTTGCCTCCAACTTCTGAATGGTGGAAACAAAGGCTTAACTAACTTAGTCATTTCTAAAAAAACTGGGCACGGGAATAGTTCCGAAAAACAAGCAAAAACTAGCATTAAGTGAAGCAAAACAGTAGTCACTAGTACTGGACACTCCCAGCGTCTGATAGGGAACAAGGTTATTACCGCCGGATGCTCCCAGCGTCTGATGGGGAACAAGGTTATTACCGCCGGATGCTCCCAGCTTCGGATGGGGTTTAAAGAGTTACATTAATGGTGTAGATAGGGATATGACAAACATCTATAACATTAAATACGAAAACACTGTATTTTGTAATAAGACAGACAAATAAAGAGACACACACCTGTTTGAGAATATCCTTGACTTTCTCTGTCAGCACACCAAACAGTTCCTCATCAGCAAAGGCCTGCAACAAAATAGAGATAACAAATCTTTGTTTTAGTAAGAGTTTTACGGCATGTGCAACACAAACAGATCATATGTTGTTGTTGTTGTCAGTGATCCAGTAGCATCTGAGCGTTGACTCTTCTGCATGATGACATTCGGTAATAGCTGCATGTCTGTTCTAATTGTTTTGAGGAGTAGAGGCAATTAGATGTGTGGGGTAGCTTGAGAAGAAAACATCCCCTTAAACCAGTTAGTTTTCTACAGAAGAACAGATGATGTTCCACTGTCTCTGAGGGGTAGTCACATAGTGGGCAGGCAGCAGACTGCTTTACTCCAATTCGGTTGAGATGTTGGTTGAGGGGTACATGTTGTGTTCTAAGTTGGAAGATTATGGATTGATCTCCCCTCTTCAACTCATTGATTGGATCTTTGACCAGTGGTTTATTCATGTGGCCATACATTCTCCTTCCAAAACAGATCATATAAGAGCCGAAAATTAGAGGTGTTACCAAATGTTACCAGACGCTAACATACAAATAAAAGGAGGAGAGATATGGATGATAAATGTTTGATAGAAATGAAGGAGCAAACCACACCAAAGCACCCACCAACTACCCATAGACACCAAATCATTTTCTCAACATCCCGCACAATCATACCATTCTGGTCAATCTTTAACTAATGTCCAGTTACTCATAATCCCACATAAACTATTCTGGTTAAAAAGTAAGTAGTGTCCAGATACAAGACATTTCTCAAAAATGCTACAAGAAATAATGGCAAGAATTTATACATTCTTGAAAACATCATGAAACAAGTACAGCCGGAATTTACCAAGACGGCTACCCACTGTCGAGGAGAAGAGCGATTGTCTCAAACAGGTGAATATCTTGGACAATGTCATAATAATTTTTTAAAGGGCAGGTTTGATTGCATTTCTAAAATAATTTTAATAACAAGAACCAGGGATGTAAACAGGTTTTGAAAAAAAAGCTGGAAAATATATGGCACGCACACATTAACTGAAATAATAAGTATTGTTTAAAGTAGACTTTTGTTAAAAGCTGGGGCCCATATGGCAAGTCGCCGGAAAAACCCCCAAAAAACGGAAAAAGCCGGAAAATTTACATCCATGAAGAACACTGTCACAATCCTTGCATTCCTTGTATATTGTTGCTGAAAGATTCTAAATGGATAACAGGAAAGTGAAAAAAAACCCCTAAAAAACAAGGCCATTGTGCATGTTTTAGCCGTTTAGAAACCAACGTTTGTAGTGACAGTTTGAAAGGTGAAAATGGTATGGGTTTAACGCCCCTATCAACACTATTAGGTTATTTAAGGGGCGGGACCTCCTAGTTTAACATCCATCTCCGATAGGACCGAGCCCAGTGGGAAGTTCGTGTAAAGTGTCTCTCCCAAGGACACAACGTCGGACCGAGCTGAGGCTCGAACCAGTTTGAAAGGATTTATCTAGCTGAAAGTTACTTTCACGATGTGTTGTGTGATGTCAGGAAGAAATCAGGAGAAAAACCCCCACAAAAAACCCCCTCAATTTCAAAGTTAGCTGTTAAGAGTCCAGCAGCAATGACATTCAGTATTGTATTGTGTTGCAAGCGCCATAAAACTTTTACTAGTGCCGTACATGACCTAATTGTGTTGCAAGTGCCTTAAAACTCTAACAAAAACATAAGTCGGAGAGTTCTCGACTCACCTCTTTTGCGTCTTGCAGGTGTGACTCCACCTCCAGGCAATAGTTCCTCAGCGTTTTCTCGTCCGGGATCTGGTTGTTGAAGCAGGTGATCACCGGCTGAGTCAAGTTCACCAACAGTCTGGAGAAACACAGCAACACATCCACAGTTACTCGGGAGAGGAATATAAGTCTGTGCCGTGCGTTCTTGAGCAAGAGGAATATGTGTCACAACGCTGTGGAATCAGGCGCTCGTCAATTTTCGGGTTTGTGGAGCCATTGGTATCATCTTAAAGCTTGTCATTTGTTTTGCTTTTGACGAAAAAATACCCACCCATTTACCATGAATAGAAATTGAGATATTTGCGATTGAAGGAGGTAGGGGTCACTTGGTTTCAGAGGTAAAGTTAGTGAGAAAATGGCCGCCAAAGATGAGTTTTTTCCTTAACTTGAGAGTTGGTGGAAACTTAAAAATTTACATTTGTGTGCCTTTAATAATTGTTTTTCAGTAAAATCCTCACAGAAATGTGTTCTTTAATGGGCACGAAAGGTGTTAGCCAAAAAACGAAAATTCGATAAAAATTCACAAACCTGCAGAAAAAAAGCCAGTTTCTTCAGTTTGATTGTTTTGACGAGCGCCTGATTCCAGCATGATGTCTCACATATAACTCTGTGCTGTGTGTTCTTGAGCAAGACACACTTATAACCATTATAATTCAAAATCCGATAGACCCTCATTAAAAAATCACAGAGCTGTGAGCGGTGACGATCAGCAGTGGAACATCTCCCGACGTGTTTTTTTGGTTTATTATTACAATGTATAATTATCATTACTAGATTTATTATTATTATTATTATGTGAAGCTGACAAATTCTTATCATCCATGTATTGTATTCCCCATTGTAACCCAAAAGTTCACAACAGGAATCAACACTAGTTTTATCTCTCTCTACTTTATAAACTATTATCATTCTATCAACAAAAGAGTAATCTCTTTACATATGTGAAGCGTGCTGATAAAATGAGTTCCTTCTTGGATTCGAGCCCCATAGAAATAGATACATCATGCTTATAGGTGAAGTTTTTACAATTAATAAGTATGAAATAACAAAAAGCATGTTATACTTAATGAATAAGGCATTGATAAAAAAAATGTATAAATTTGGCCCTAGAGTCGATTTTTGGTCAATATATTGATTTGTGAATTGCGAGAAGTAACTCATTTTGTCAGCATGTCTCACATATATGTAATATTATTCTTTCCAAAACATGAAAATATAGAGTAGGCACAAAAAAGCCAAGTACATTTGGACAAGGCAGCTTTTCTTAAATTCCTCCGGTAACCATTACACAGCCAAAGGGCACTTTCCACAGACTTTTCCTCACTTCAACCTGGTGAGAATAGACCGGCTATGGACGGTGAAAGATCTATTATCAGTAGGGCTGGATTCTGCTCGGTTAATCGAAGGCTTGTAAAGCAGCGGAAGTCTTGCGCTAGAGTCTTGCGAGCAGGCTTGTGGTTTGATTTGCCTCCCGCTTGCTACCGGAGGGAACTTCCGGTGAGTTGTGACTCGCGGAGAGTCCTGCTGTACTGTGTCGTGACGTTGCGAACTCTCGTGGCAGTGGGCTCAGTACATATTATAGATTCTCTGGTTATTTGCGCTGACAGGCTTGCACCAAAAGTGCAAGATCGGTTGGGTTTTTTTCATAGTTCGGTTGTAAAAAACAAAAAGCTCTATTCAATGCACTTAAAAATTAATATTGGATCGGCTATTCTTATGATGTTAAGGCCTGTTTATTTTTAATGTGCACGAGCCAAGCGCTTCATCGTCGCACGCAAAAGACCTCAGTTCGATTCCTGTATGGGGAGAAATTTTTACTGAGAACCTCCGTCTTTCTGCTGGGGCGTTGTTCCCTCTCAGCCCAGGTTGGCCCTGACATTGGGTTGAAGTAGGCCTAGCCCGTCTCCTAAATGTTCTGTATTATGTCACTGTGAGTGTAACACATCTACAAAATAGGTTACATACATACGATACAAAAGCCAATCACAACGACCCCTGGAGTTCTCCATTCTAGGGTAATCTAAGTCAACTTATTCTTATTACTACCAGAAACCTAGGTCTCTGTTACTACAATACCACGCTCCCTCTCACTTATCCATTCGTTTAGCTGATCAACGGCAGGAAGTTAAAAATAACTTCAGCTCTCTACGCCTTGCACCAAAACAAGCCCAGCCTCTCCCTTCCTCCACGGTTCAAAGTTCACACAGCGCACAGTACTGTCTTGCTGTTTGAACACATCGGACTGTCTTGTCGCCATCAAGACGGTCCTACGCCATCGAGCCCGTGCCGCTCGCTCGGTGTATCGAGACAGTACAAGTCAGCAGGTCAGGTTTGGAGCTTGTCCTGGGGCAAATCTGTAAGCCTAGCGCAAATCAGTACTGTGAGAATTGTGGGGCCTGTGGCAGCGGACAGGACTTGAGGCTTGCGCAGGCCTCGATTAATCGAGTAAACTACAGCGCCACGCTGCGCAGTGACTCTGTGGGCGAGATCTCTCACTCTCCCCCTCTCTCTTTTTCTGACGTAAGTGGCTTCGCGGATTGCAAGCAGGGTGGGGATGATGAGGGGGCCTGACACGAGTGGCTTCGCGGATTGCTAGTTGCTGTGGACTTGAAGTTTAGAGTAGACTAAGGAGGTTACAGTTTGCGCTAGACTCAACTTATATTGCTGGTGATTTGATTTGATGATTTGACCTACTGATTTGAGGCTTGTGACTTGAACTAGGGGCTTGTGAGCACGAGCGGGTTTGCTACCGGGGTACAGCCCTAATTATCAGTTTGCAAGTGTCTGAGCGCGTGAAATCCGCAGCTAGCACTGTATGCTTCCTGGGAAGCCGAGAATGTTTCTAACTGTTTTAGGATCCGCTGGGGAAATATTAGTTGTAAAGCCCATAGAGAGCTTGCTGTAGAGCGTGGATATACACTATATAAATGCTATTATTATATTATTAGTAAAATGTATTATTGTTATTTATTATTATTATTAATTATAATTACTACTTACTATTATTACTACTTATTATTATTTATTAGTAGTAGTTGTAGTAAAATTATTATTATTATCATTATTTATTATTACTATTAATATTATTATCATTATTTATTATTATAATAATCATTATTATTATTATTAGCATTATTTATTATTATTATTATCATTATCGTTATTTATAATCATCATCATCATTTACTATTATTATTATTATCATTATGTATTATTATTATCAATTATTTATTATCACTATTTATTATTATTATTATTGCTATTATTATTAATTATTATCCTTATTTATTATTATTATTATAAACTCTCACTTGATGTTGGTCTCGAACAAAACCTTGTCTGCGTGGTAGCTCTTGACCAATGGGATGAGGTCATTCTGTACAATCTGGGCATGCCCCAACTGTCGTCGAATGTCGCAAATGTCCGTGTCACGTCGCAGAAATCGAATCAGATCTTTGACGGTTTCTGGTGGAGAGAAGAGGAAGACTTTTTCTATTTTCTTTTCTTTTCTTTTTTTAGTTTTAGTAGAAGCGTTATTACGGCCTTCGCAACTGCATAAGGTCATATATGAGCACCAAGGGGTGGATGTCAACAGAGAAGTCCTTACAGTGAATCAGGCTTACTCTGCTCACCTCTCTTGCTTCAACAGCACAAAGTCTGCTTCAACTATCATAATCAAGGCACCCCGGAAATAGCAGTTCACAAGAGAGTGACAAACATACAAAAGAAGTAGAGAAAAAATGAGTATAATAAGGATTAGGAAAGAAAAAACAGCAGTTCCCTGTTGCAATTCCGGCACAGTTATGAGCATGACATTGATGAATCAGCCCATTTACAATTTTTTTACTGTGCAAAAGAACAAGGTAATGTCCCCCTTTGGGAATGGCCTAAAGACACTTCAGTTAGTAGCACCGCCAAAGGAACAAATTGTCTAAAGGGTAAAAAGCTGGCCACAGCGTCACAGCAGATGGGCGTAATTGGTGAACAGTTAAGATGAAGGAAAACGGAAGAAAGAAGCCTGAAGAGAGCTGATACTTACACCAAAACAGGATCTATCATGAATTTACATGATCTTAGTTTAGTTTAGTTTTAGTAGAGGTTTAATGGCGCTCGCAACTGCATAAGGTCATATGAGTGCCAGAAGATTAGAGGTGTTACAAGAGAGTAACAAACATAAAAAAGAAGAAGGGGAGATAAGGATGATA
>NW_004797490.1:310494-311429 GCF_000002075.1 Aplysia californica | reverse complement strand
ATGAGCGCCAAGGGATGGATGTCAACAGAGAAGTCCAAACGGGGAATCAGACTTACTCTGCTCACCTCTCTAGCTTCAACCGCACAAAGTCGTTTTTAGTTTTAGTAAGCGTTTTACGGCACTTGCAACACAATAAGGTTATACAAGTGCCGAAGAATAGATGTGTTAATGTACTCAAAAAAGGAGGAGAGATAAGGACGATAGATGTTTGATTGAAAAAAGAAGCAAACCACACCAGAGCACCCGCCAACCACCCACGCACAAGGTCTGCTTCGACTACCAAGGCACCCCGGAAATAGCAGTTCACAAGAGAGTGACATACATACAAAACAAGTAGAGGAAAATACTACTCTATGTGCTAGTTCTCAGTCTTAGTACAATAAGATCATGTAGGTACCGAGGATTAGAGGCGTTGTTTCTTGACAGCAATATACAGAGACGAGAAGGAGGAGAGATAAGGGCGACAGAAGTCTGATAAGAAAGAAGGAGCGAAGAGAGCGAAGAGAGCGAGAGAGACGGAGCGAAGACAACGAGAGAGACGGAGCGAGAGAGACGGAGCGAAAAGAACGAGAGAGACAGAGCGAGAGAGACGGAGCGAAGAGAACGAGAAAGAAGGAGCAAAGAGAGCGAGAAAGAAGGAGCGAAGAGAGCGAGAAAGAAGGAGCGAAGAGAGCGAGAAAGACGGAGAGCACCCGCCAGCCGCCCAGCTTCTGTGCTACTCACGGGGGAGCAAGGAAATTAATGTGAGTTATGTGGGTACGGTAGTCCAATTATTTTTTTAAATATTTTTTTTGCCTTTTGATAAAGGTGAAAAATAACGGCAATTATATAAAATAAATACAAGTGTATCATCATCATCCGGTGCCATGCCGACTGGCGGGGGCGATCATGGACCTCCACTTCACTCTGTCTTGCGTTGCACAATTATATATTTT
>NW_004797490.1:308794-310394 GCF_000002075.1 Aplysia californica | reverse complement strand
CCTTGTGCTTAAATAAAACCGACCAACTCTTGTTCCGACGAAATCCCACGTGTGCACAAATCCCCGGACACATGTGACACATAAGCTATTCAATTATGAGACACGGGACACACAAGACACATGAGACACATGAAATCACGCATCCGTTTGACCCTGGTCTCTCGAGACTGTGTTCATGCAGCTAAGTGAATCCACGGGACAGAGCAGAACCACATTTATTCTAACAACCCGCACAACGAATCAATACAAAACGGGGGAGGCGTTACAAGAAATAACCATTAATTTGCAGACTATTAACTGGACTGTCATATTAATAGAATATCTTCAATATGGTATTATGTACACATTCTTCGTTTGAAAATCATGAATTGCCAGGTGCAATATTAGCTGAAATAGTTGAAACATTTTACACTAACAATTCTTTTATTTTTCCAGACGAGAACAACCCCCCCCCCCTTCCCAACCTCGTCTGTTTTTTCCAGCGCACATTATCCCCGCTGAAGGCCAGTTCTCCTGTTTAACCCAACTCTTATTTGCTCAAGAAAATTAATCATTTTTTTCTCCAGAAATCCAGAAAACGGAAACGAAGTGAAAGCGGAGAAAATAACCCGTGGTTATTGTAGTTTAGAAAATAAAACCCTTCTTCTTCTAATGGGTTTATAATCATATTATGAGTCATAAAGCAGGAATTTCTACA
Organism: Aplysia californica; assembly: GCF_000002075.1. Classification (NCBI taxonomy): domain Eukaryota; kingdom Metazoa; phylum Mollusca; class Gastropoda; order Aplysiida; family Aplysiidae; genus Aplysia; species Aplysia californica. The sequence goes on along the minus strand of NW_004797490.1, from coordinate 309,697 downwards.
CTAAAATAACAAAAACAAATTAAAAACTCTACCCTTTCTCTCCTTTTTAAACACATATTTACTTCGAAATAATCAATAATTATCTTTTTAGCGCTGTGTAAAGACTTCCATTTTAAAATTTAACAGTTCGTTTCGTTTCAAATCATTAGCGTACTTTCAGAACCGTAAAGCAGTTTAGCGCGTGTATCCTCACTTAGGCCTGGTTAGAAAACACTTTCACTTTCACCCTCGTGAATCAGTAAGTACCTCCCGAAAGTGAAGAACAAATTACCGGTCGCCGAAATCATAAATGTGACCGACAGACTCACGCGCGCGCGGGATCGTCGTGGATCCCCACACTTCCTGCTCGTTCCCAGATCTGAGGTCTTGGTTCACAGAACCAGCAGACAGACAACCCCGCCGTCTGTTAGCGCGTGCTCTATGTGAGTCCCCGCCCGTTAGCGCGTGCTGTATGATGTGAGCCCCCGACGACTTGAGGTGAGCAAAATCCGGATAAATATCCGGATAATCGAATAATTCTCAATAAGACGTTATCCGAATTCAGACTCTTTAACTCTCTTTCCTGACCCGTCTGCCGGAGTGGGTGCACCCATTTGTTGAAATGATGCTAACCCGTTTGTCAAAGTGATTTTACCCCATTTGTCGAAGTGGTTCTAACCCATTTGCCGAACCGGTTCAAGCCATATTATTTACCGAAGAGCTGCAGTAACATATGATCCGGATTTTGCTAAAGCGACTCATTGCCCAGCCCTACCGACGACATCCTCCCTCATCCAACAAGAACTACAACTGGAGGTGGGCAAAATCCGGATAATCTATAAGGATAACCGGATAATCCTCAATAAAACATTATCCGAATTCAGACTCTTGACTCTCTTTTTGGCGCTCGTATTATAAATTAAT
>NW_004797490.1:303572-305660 GCF_000002075.1 Aplysia californica | reverse complement strand
CACACACACACACACACAAACACGCACACTTGTTATTGATCTACACACGTAGAAAACAAAACAATCACGGCTTTTGCTTTGGCCGATTTCAAAACAGGTGCACAAAGCGCTAAAATGAGGGCCCAGAGACGCCAAAACAAAACAAAACATCGCCATTTCCCTCACGCATGATAGATCTAGAACCTACATTTATTTACCAGTAACTAGACTAGATTCTAGATCTAGATATCTAGATTTTAGATCTCCCGGCTCATCGTTGTGAACTGAACGAAATAAATGATTCTTCTTCAAACACACACACAGATACACACATAGACACACACACTTACATATACACACACAGACACACAAACATACACATCCACACTTACACAAACACACAAACATACACACCCACACTTACACAAACACACAAACATACACACCCACACTTACACAAACACACACACATACACACCCACACACACACAAACACACACACAAACACACTCCCCCCCCACCACCAGGGACATGGAAAAGAGGACGACAGTTACAAATGAGACACTTGATGAAAAGCAGTTCTCAGACTTGGAGAGCCACTGCGTTTTCAAGCTGTGGTTTTGTTGATTTGTTTGGTTTTGTTTTCAATTTCAGTTGTAGATTCGGGGCCATTCGCGAGACATCCGACAAAGGCCATATTGTTCCTTATCTGTCGCCTCGGTCAGCGAGGAGGGAGAGGGAAGGGGGAGGAGGAGGGAGGGGTGAGGGAGAACAAGGGCTACATTATTCATCCCAAAGAACCAGCAGTTGGGCCAAGGCGAAGCAGAAGATAACAAGCAACCGAGGCAACGCTCGAGTCGAGGCCTGGGGTCTGTGTGTGCGTGCGTGTGTGTGTGTGTGTGTGTGTGTGTGTGTTGTGTGGAGCACTGTAGCGGTACGCATCGGCCCTCGCCAAGGCTCGCCTAGGATCGATAACTCTCTTTGCCCAACACAGCACCGTTAGCGGCCGCCATCTTGAAAATTCTGTTTCAGGTCGATGGATAGCGAAAAATGTACAACTGCAAGCTACAAAACACATATGAACACGATCTAAATACGTGAATATCTCAAATAATGAATGAAGATTGCAACTTACCACACATGGTGATCCTAGAAGCTCGTGTTGTCTCAGTTTAGTGAAAAGTCTGCATGTCGGCTGGGGTATTCACCTAACTATCTGGTGGGAAAGTGTCGGCCGTCGGGCGCACGGCGAGGCGGTCACGTGACGCGGGGTAATTGACACTCCAGCAGACGGCATTCCTTCAAAGGCCGGGACTCGCACTGTCGGTGGGCGGGACCACGCGAGGCGTGCGCCACTCTCCTCTCTCGCTGCACGCCCGTTCTCTTCTCTCACTTCTACCCCTCCTCGCCCTCCTCCTCCTCCTCCTTCTTCTCCTTCTCCTTCTCCTCCTCCTTTCACTCTTTGTTCCAATACCCTGGGTTTTAGACCGAGCCCAATTTTGCAGTCATGAGTAATTGTTAGCTCAATAAGCAGGTTGTCTGTGTCTACGTGCTTGGGGGAAATTGCCTCTTGCTGGGGGCAAAGAAATTTTATTTTTTTATTTTTACGTACATCCAGAAAAGACGAATAGATTCTAATAGATTTTTTTTTCTTTCGTAAAGCAAATTATGATAATCGGCCGCTTCTATTTTGTCTAGCAGCCATACCCAGTGGGAAGAGAGTTTACTGCGCTGTATGTAACAAATTTTAAACAAATTTTACTTTCCGCTTGAAGAGAAGAGAAGGACGGGAGGAATGAACGAGTGATCTGTCACGTCTGTTTCCTGCATGCGCAGTGGGAGGAGGAGTTTTTCAGTCCATCTTCTTTTTTTTCTTTATTTTTCTTCTTTTTTTTTGTAAGTGTTTTACGGCGCTCGCAACTGCATAAGGTCATATGAGCGCGCGGGACACACCTAATATTTTCAGTTGTCAGGAATTTTGAATTTTGCCCGAGTGGCGGCCGAAGCCTACTCTTATCGATTTTGGGACAACCAGTGGATCTTTAACGTGCGCAACTTGCACACAGGACCTCCGAGATTTTTCGCCCTTGTCCGAGAAGGTCGGAAGTC
>NW_004797490.1:300929-303472 GCF_000002075.1 Aplysia californica | reverse complement strand
AAGAAGGGGAGATAAGGATGATAGATGTTTGATAGGAAAGAAGAAGCAAACCACACCAGAGCACCCGCCAACCACCCACTTACATGATCTTTGACCATAGACATCCAAGTGTTTTATTCGACTCTGTAGCAGTTGGAAGGGTAGAACCTCCTCCTACTGTGCAGTGTGTTAATTGTTTGACAGCCCTCCCCCCCCTCCCCCTCCCTCCCCCATCGACCCTAACTTAAGAAGATTTTCTTCGACCAAATCAGTTATTGTTTACCAAAAGCACACAACGCTGTCAGGGACCACACATGAAAATTCTGGAGTCAATGGGTACAGTTCAATGAGTCAAAGGACAGATGAAGAGGAGCCAACAAGGAATGTCCAATTTCAAAGAAAGTAGATATATATATATCAGCACAGTAAGGTCATACAAGTGCCGAAGATTAGAGGTGATACAAGAGAGTAACAAACACAAAAAAGAAGGAGGAGAGATCAGGACGATAGATGTTTGATAGGAAAGAAGGAGCAAACCACACCAGAGCACCCGCCAACCATCCACAAACAAAGCCTGAGGGGGTGTGTGTACAACATATGTGCGTATTTGAGAAGCTGGTCAATTTCTCTTTTATTTAATGAGTTGACTTGAGGGAGACAGTCATGTGACCTCAGGATATAAAAAAAAAGTTACAATGACACAACAATGAGCACTCACACCATGTCCATTTATATCAATGAGTATTAAGTACTTTTGTGGCAAACTACCATATGATATATCTTTATATTAATCATAACCAATGAGTATTTATACAGTAAGTCCCTTTCCATTTCTCAAATACATTCTCTTACTGCAACGGAGGTTAACGCACAAAGGAAAAAAGTAGCCGGATGCTGATTCTCATCTCGCTTTACAAAACTGAGCATCCAAGTAAGTGACAGACACTTCCACAGAAAAAAGAAGAATGGTGAAATAGAAGAGCCTTTCTCTAGTAAATTAAAAAAAGAATATACTCTAAAATAAGTATTATTTATACCTTGATCCAACACCACAATATAATTGTAAAAGGAAAATATTCATGAAGAAACCAACCCCCCCCCCCCCCCAAAAAAAAAAGATAAAAAAAAACTCACCCAAGCAGTCTGGTTCTTTGACATACTGATTTCCCTCCAGGTAACCGAGGGCGCTGCACGTGGCTTGTAGCTCCACATCCATGTTGAATGGGGACTCTCGCTGACTGGACACTCCCTTACTTTGCCTGTTCCTTTCACACTATCTCCTGTGATTTTGAACAAAGACTGTCAATGACGATACTGCACTGGGGGAGGGAACACAAGTGACAAATTTATACGGTATTAGAGGCCATGACAGTGGCACTCAACTACTATATTACTACATGACTATATTTGGCATATATATATATCATAGTATGGAGCCCATATCATAAATATGATGTATAAAATCATGTTCAGTGTAGACCTATAATATAAACAGTTTATAAAAAAACTGAAATACATCATGTAGCAGCAAGAAGTCAAACTCATAAAGGCAGAATTTCTCAAAACTTCACACTTAGAAACACATATGACTGTTACTTAGTGTATAGTTGTATTAAAATCCTAACCACACTTCAGTTAAAATAAAATTAACCATACATCCTCCACTTGACACACAAAGCATAGCAATGGCCACCACTCTGTGTGTGTGTGTGGGGGGGGGGGGGGGGCACATTGTATGGTAGCAGAAATTTTTTTTAAAATTATGTCTGTGTGCGTGTGTGTGCGGGGTGGGGGGGGAGATTGTGTGTCTGAAGGCTATGCCCCTCTAGGTAAATATTTACTTTCATTTCCGCACCAAATGGCTGTATTTTTTGCTGTAGATTACAATATATATGGCCGCTAAAACAGTCACAAATAAATTATTTTCTGGATGAAAATTTCAAACCCTTTATATTCTTAAACATGGGTAAAAACAGGGAGGCATGCGTTACGGTATCAAAGCAGTAGAAGTAGTAGACCTATCCTAGCCTATAGCAGCATAGCAGCCATGCAGCCCCTAGACCAAGGCCAAGGCAGCGTTATTATGCAGCATAGTCACGTATGGGCATAATTAGGTTATTAGGGCATTTAAGCTATAGTATAGAGGGTCGCCTCTATTTCTCCGAAAGTTCGCGAAAATAAACTAGAACTCTATTTCTCTGAACGAAGTGGCTATTCGGACTCGAGTCCGAATATGATAAAATGTTATTCGGACTCTGATTCTTGTCCAGCATGACATCACTTCCGACTTCCTGTGACTCGTGACTCCGGCTTCCTGTCCTGCCTCACTCGTGACTCGCCTCAGGCTGGGTAGAGACCGGGATCACTTCGGGCAAAATGGCGTTAAATTGTGCCGGAGCCGCGTTTTTATTTTATGATGAATTTGAGGCCGGCCTGAAAATTTAGAGGGCTTCTAAATGTTTATTTATATCAAGAGGTCATCAGTTCTAAGCAATTACAGATGGCTCGTTAGTGTGTGTCGGGGTCGGATGGGCGGCCTGCACACGTGTGGCTGTGTGTGCGTG
>NW_004797490.1:299152-300829 GCF_000002075.1 Aplysia californica | reverse complement strand
AGAAGAAAGAGAAAGAGGATCCCGGAGAGGCAGAAAAAAGAGAAAGAGGATCCCGGAAGCAGGTAGGCGTGAGGTAATAACGATTTTTTCCCCTCCGAGTTGGAAAAGCACGTGAGCTGCTTAGCCTGTCATGCACGCGCGCATTGAAGTACTCACTCACGGGAGCATTGAGGTACTCACTCACGGGAGCATTGAGGTACTCACTCACTCACGGAAGCATTGAGGTACTCACTCACGGGAGCATTGAGGTACTCACTCACGGGAGTATTGAGGCTAGGTATTCACTCACGGGAGCATTGAGGTACTCACTCACGGAGCATTGAGGTACTCACTCACGGAAGCTTTGAGGTACTCACTCACGGAAGCTTTGAGGTACTCACTCACGGAGCATTGAGGTACTCACTCACGGAGCATTGAGGTACTCACTCACGGAAGCTTTGAGGTACTCACTCACGGAAGCTTTGAGGTACTCACTCACGGAGCATTGAGGTACTCACTCACGGAGCATTGAGGTACTCACTCACGGGAGCATTGAGGTACTCACTCACTCACGGAAGCATTGAGGTACTCACTCACGGGAGCATTGAGGTACTCACTCACGGGAGCATTGAGGTACTCATTCACGGGAGTATTGAAGTACTCACTCACAGGAGCATTGATGTACTCACTCACGGGAGTATTGAGGTACTCACTCACGGGAGCATTGAGGTACTCACTCGCGGGAGCATTGAGGTACTCACTCACGGGAGCATTGAGGTACTCACTCACGGGAGCATTGAGGTACTCACTCACGGGAGCATTGAGGTACTCACTCACGAGAACATTGAGGTACTCACTCACGGGAGTATTGAGGTACTCACTCACGGGAGGGGGGACATTTGAGTTGAGTATTGAGGTACTCACTCACGGGAGAGAGGAGAGAGGAGAGAGGAGAGAGGAGGGGGGGGGAGACATTCGGGGTGAGCATTGAGGTACTCATTCACGAGAGAGGGTGGGTGAGGGGGGGACATTTGGGGTGAGTATTGAGGACAGACGAGAAAGCGTGCGTGAAGGAATGAACAAGACGAATATTTGGAGTGATTTTGTTTAGTCAGAACACGTTTTATGTTACTGTTGCACGTTGTACTGTATTGTAAAGCGCCCTAAAACTCTTACTAATACTAAAAACCAAGAAAAAAGGATAAAATTAGAACAAGTAGGGAGTTAGCAGTGTTAAAAAATGAAGAAGAAAAAAGAATCTTTGAAGCTGCTTGAAGGGCGAAGGAGAGAGTGAGTGTCCCCTTTCTTAACGCAACCAGGGGCTGCTCTGAGATAGACATAGCCAGGGATTCTGTTTATTTTTTAAAGGAAATTGGTGTTTTTAGTTTTAGTTTTAGAAAAAGTTTTTGTAGAGTTTTTACGGCGCTCGCAACTGCATAAGGTCAAATGAGCGCAAGAAAGAGTTTACGGCACTTGCAACACAATTAGGTCATATAAGTGCCGAAGATTAGAGGTGTTACAATAAAGTAACAAACACGCCCCAAAAAAATGGAGAGATAGAGACGATAGATGTTTGATAGGAAAGAAGGAGGAGAGATAGAGACGATAGATGTTTGATAGGAAAGAAGGAGGAGAGATAGAGACGATAGATGTTTGATAGGAAAAAAGGAGTAAACTACACCAGAGCACCCGCCAAAA
>NW_004797490.1:297762-299052 GCF_000002075.1 Aplysia californica | reverse complement strand
TATATACAAATAACAATTATGTTGGTGGTTGGCGGGTGCTCTGGTGTGGTTTGCTCTTTCTTTCCAATCAAACATCTATCGTCCTCATCTCTCCCCTTTCTTTTCTTTATATGTTACTCTCTTGTAACACCTCTAATCCTCGGCACGTATATGACCTAGTTGTGTTGCAAGTGCCGTAAAACTCTGACTGAAATAAGAATCTAAAAATATTTTTATTCATTTTATTTTTTGGGTAAGTGTTTAACGGCGCTCACAACTGCTTAAAGTCCTAACATGATGAGTGCGGGGGACACGGTCAACATGTTCAGTTGGTAGGACATTTTGAATTTTGCCCGGGTGGCGGCCGAAGCCTACTCTCGTCGATTTTAGACCATCACGGGATCTTTAACGTACGCAACTTGCACACGGGCCTCCGAATTTGTTTCGCGTTTATCCTTGACGGCTAGGTTTTACATCTGTCCTGCCCTAAGGTCAGGGGTGAGGCTGAAAGACAACAGTAAGAAGGAGCCAATGAGTGGCAGTAGAAAGGCTTCAGAAAGAGTCCGGAGCCCAGAGGAGGGGGTGCGAGTAGGGGAGGGGGGGGGCACAGAGTGGAGACAAAAGCAGACGACAGAACAAGGCCAGGGAGGAAAGAAAGCCACAGAAAAACAGTTTAGAGAGAACAAAAATTCTACGCTGTCAGTTTTCGAACCCGGGACCCATTGAACAAGAGACGAACGCCTTAACCTCTAGGCCACGAATGTCGCAACGTTCAAGCTTGCTTGTTTGAGACACTAGAGGTGAAAACATGATATACCCGTAGCCGTTTGTTTTAGTAAGTGTTTTACGGCGTTCGCAACTGTATAAGGTCATATGAGCGCCAAGGGGTGGATGTCAACAGAGAAGTCCTTACAGGGAATCAGGCTTACTCTGCTCACCTCTCTAGCTTCAACAGCACAAAGTCTGCTTCGACCATCAAGGCACCCCAGAAATAGTGGGTCACAAGAGTGTGACAGATATACAAAAGAGTAGAGAGAAAATGGCGATAGCAAAGATTAGGAAAGAAAAAGCAGCAGTTCCTGGTTGCAGTTCCGGCACAGTATGAGTATGACGTTGATGAATCAGCCCATTTACAATTCTACTGTGCATAAGAACATGTTAATTAATATCCCCCCTTTGGGAATGGCCTAAAGACAACTTCAGTCTGTAGCACTGCCCTGGTGGGGTTTATGTTTTAATGTTTTTTAAAAAATAATTAAATGGTGAGCTACACATGCGTGCCTTTTGTTTGAGGAGCTTGTGCTGCCGGTT
>NW_004797490.1:292283-297662 GCF_000002075.1 Aplysia californica | reverse complement strand
CACACCACACAACCGCCAGGCGCTCACTCACTCCCCACTCGCTCACACCACACAACCGCCAGGCCCTCACCCTCTCCCCACTCGCTCACATCACACAACGGCCATGAGCTTATTCACTCCCCACTCGCTCACACCACACAACCGCCAGGCGCTCACCCACTCCCCACTCGCTCACACCACACAACTGCCATGAGCTCACCCACTCCCCACTCGCTCACATCACACAACCGCCAGGTGCTCACTCAGTCCCCACTCGCTTACATCACACAACCGCCAGGCGCTCACCCACTCCACACTCGCTCACACCTCACAACTGCCAGGCGCTCACCCACTCCCCACTCGCCCACACCACACAACCGCCATTAGCTTACTCGCTCCAAACTCGCTCACACCACACAACCGCCATGAGCTTATTCACTTCCCACTCGTTCACACCACACAACCGCCATGAACTTACTCACTCCCCATTGGCTCACACCACACAACCGCCATGAGGTTACTCACTCCCCACTCGCTCACACCACACAACCGCAAGGCGCTCACTCACTCTCCCCTCGCTCACATCCCGAGGCCCGTCTCTGGCCAGGTCAAAAGACAGGATAAAAACAGGAGTTTCTTACATATTTTCTGGGCAGGTCAAAAGACAGGACGTTCTAACGTATTTTCTGGACAGGTAAAAAAAACAACAACAGGAGTTTCTAACGTATCATTTTCTGGGTAGGTCAAAAGACAGGAGTTTAACGTATTTTTTGGACAGGTCAAAAGACAAGAGTTTCTAGCGTATGTTCTGGGCATTTCAAAAGACAGGAGTTTCTAGCGTATTTTCTGGACAGGTAGAAAAATCCCTGGAGTTTCTAACGTATTTTCTGGGCACGTCTAAAGACAGGAGTTTCTAACGTACTTTCTCCTCAACAGAAGCGTCCAGATAACCGTTATGGATCCACCAAAGTACGCCCAGGCCGGCTCGTCCGTTGGGTACCCCGGGCCCCCGAGCTCCGCCAAAAGTATCTTCTTCCACCGGCTGAACCGCTCCTGGTACCACAATGCGCCCACCTACGTGCGCTACACGCCCCACGCCTGGTATCTGGGCCAGTTCGGATTTATGGGCTACTTCGAGACCAGCGGGGGAGCTCACGATATAGCCAAGGAGCTGATCGTGGGCGTGTACATGAGCAACGCCCAGGAAGATCTGCAGAGAGCCATACGGTGCCGCGTTTCTCTCCTAGACATGCGGCGAGAGCGGACGAACGACTACCTGCTTATAAACACCACGATGCGTTCTGTCGAGGACTGGGGCAGGGGTACGTCCAAGACCATCAAGTTCAAGAACATCCCGGAGTGTAACTTTCAGAATGGAGACCTCGTGTTTCGGTTCACAACGGAGTGGTGCTAGCTGGCAGCCGTCTTCTGTGGTAATCTTCTAAGCGCATCGACAAGAAAAGGCACTTAAACTTGGATTCAACGAAACTTGGATTCGACAAAAACTCGGATTCAACAAAAACTTGGATGCAACAAAAACTTAGATTCAACAAAAACTCAGATATAAAAAATAACTCGGATTAAAAAAGAAACTGGGATTTAAAAAATAACTCGGATTCCACAAAAACTGGGATTCAACCCAAAAAAAAAGAAGAAAAACAACTACTGAGATTACACGAAGACTGGGATTTAGCGAGCTCAGTTTCAACGAAAAGAAAAGTTTCATCTTGTTCTATGAGAAACATCAGATTTCCCCGAGTCTGGAGGCCGGCCCCGAGGGTTTCGCCAGACCCGAGTGTGTCTCTCCTCTCTCCTGTACCCACCCACGAGACAGGAACTCGCTGCCCAACGATTGTTTTCTTCTCCACTTCTTGCAGCTTTCAGTAGTTTTGTCAATTAGCAATAATTTGACTAACAAGCAACACGTGCCCGTAGTTTTGATTTGTTTCTGTGAAACCAGCGCACAGAATACAATTTGTTGTTTTGAAAATGTACTGTGTTTAGTTTTTGTTAGGATTGTACAAAGGGCGTTCTCGTTCTATAAGTCTTTACCCTGACAATAAAGGAAAGATTGGCGTTCTATAAGTCTTTACCCTGACAATGAAGGAAAGGGGGGCGTTCTATAAGTCTTTACCCTGGCAATGAAGGAACGAGGTGCATTCAAAATGAAAGTTGACTCCCAAAACGCTTCTGCTCTACGTAGATACCCTGCAAATTGACACAGTTTTTGCCATTTTTGTTTGACTTTCAAAAGTCCTGGAGCAAAATATGACCTCGAGTAGGACTCAAACCGTAAAGAGATGTGATTACAGGGCAATATTATACTCACAAGATTCCTTTATTGGAGTTTTTCTATTGAAAGTGGAGTTCCTTTCGGTATTCAAGAGTTATAGTCACTAAATGTACTCCCAAGTTCACGCTGTTCATCGGATTGTACCCACAACTCACGTGTAGCATTTAGAACATATCTGATCTCACCAGGAGGTGTCATCTCTGACTCAGAGCTTGATGTATAATGACCCTCCATCCTTCACGGTCGCGAGCTGTCGTTGCACATTCTGCTATACCCAGGCCAGTCCATGTTTTAGCGTTGTTTAGAACAGATACTCGTCACAATGTCCGAGTTCCATCACTGTACGATAATTCCTTGATAGTCAGAGGAAAGACTTGTTGAACACTCCTCGTAGTTAGAAATGAAAACATGAATGTACGTTTTCAACCCCAGATGTCATTCTCCAACTGTCCATTTCATCTCAGCAGACGTGACTGACCCGGGAATGTCGTCCTCTGGAGCCTGTCATGCGCAGTACCCAGGCTACCCCGGGCCACCCACCCCCGGAAGTTGCTTCTACTTCCACCGTCTGACCAGAGCCCACTTGTCTGACCCGCACAGCCGTTACACACCACAAGCCTGGTACCTGGGCCAGTTCGGCTTCACGGGATTCTACATCGCATATGGCAGCACAATAGTCACCAAAATGACCATCGGTGTTTACCTTAGTAACGGAAACGAGCCTCTCCGTCGACGAATCAGATGCCGCATAACAATGCTCGACATGAGTGGGAAAGACAAGGAGGACTGGGTGCTGGTGGATGAGACGATGGACTCTGTGGGGGCGTGGGCCAGAGGAGCGGAGGTTACTATCAAGCTTAAGGAAATCTCCAAGTTCTCCAATGAAGAAGGAAGCTTGCTTTTCCGATACGATACCGAATGGTGTTAAACAATTGGAGGACACGCGTCCTGGTCTTTCAACACCGCTTGAACACGGACTGTTTTGAGACACTCTGGAAAAGAAGTAGAGCTTGGTTAGAAATGCAGGTTTTTAAAAATTTCTTAAACGTGCCATGTTATGTGCAAATGTATCGTGTTTCTGTTGTTTGTCGTGTAGTTTGAAATGTGCCACAACCGGGCGTTTAATGTGCTGTCTGACATGTGTGTTAGGTACGTCATTAATTAAATAGTTCATACAACTGGAAGTTGTTCGTTTGATGGATGCTGAAGTTCGTTTGGATCATGGAATACTGAGTACTTCTACTTCTTGTTCCGGCAACGAGAGAGCAGACAAGCTGGCTGGAGAAGCAAAAGTGGGAGGGAATTTGACACTGGACCAACCAACCGTCCTAACCACTGTAAGGGAAAATTTGAGGAAGAATAGGGCGGATAGCGGTTCCCACACTCTAGGCAGACTGAAGGAGAAGGGGATCCAAAGAGGAGAGGGGAAACACAGCCATCTGTGCAAACCAGTCCGACGGATCTCCATCCAGATCATGATGGAGACTAAAAGTAGACAGACTCTGGGATGTATCCTGAAGGGGGGGGGGGGGAGCAGAGATGGACATGTTCCGACTGCAGTGACCCCGACACAGTTAGCAAGAAAGAGAGTAAGACAAGTACTTTTTTTGACGACCGCTTGATTCCACCACATCGCGACACATGTTTCTGGCGTAAATCATTGAGTTTGAGTTTTTGATGTTTTCAAAGTTGTCCAGTTTCAGTTGCATCAGGTTCTGAAGGAGTGTTGGTGTTTCTGTACCTATTCTTTTTAGCACAGAAGCAGCACCTGTTAAAGTCATGAATGACATGCTTACTGACTGTCGTTCTGGAAACGTTGTGTTGCTCAGCATTTTGCATATTTCAGCAGCTTTTAATAAAATTGACCATGATATTTTTATTGAAGCGATTGAGAGTGTCTTGTGGAATATATGGGACTGTCTTTAGCTGGTTTGTTCCTACCGATTAAATCGATATCAATCTGTTGTCATTAAAACGCTAAGTCATCGTATCGAACTCTTATGTGTGGGATCGCTCAGGGTTCAGTCTCCGGTCCAGTTTTGTTCCCTTTTAATGCTCAACTACTTGTCAAGAAAATAGTTGAAAATGACTTAAAGCAACATATTATCTACTCTGATGATGATACCCTGATTTATGGTTCCACATCGTTTACCACGTTAGAAAAATGTGTCCTTCCTGCTGAAAACTGTATTTCCTCGTGGAAAACTATGGAAAACTGGATGAAGAAAAACAAATAGATGCTGGGTGATGATAAAACAGAAGTCATTCTGGCAGGCAGGCAATGCAACGTATGTTACTGAGCTTGACCACGATCACATGAAAATTGGTTGAGCGGAAATTTAATTTTTAGGAAAAGTTAAGAACTTTGGCATCTGTTTTAATTCCAGTTTGTCAATGTCGACTGAGGTTATCAGTGACATGTATTTAGAAGTAAGAAAAATTAGTAAGGTACGTCTTCTGAGTATACTGCTTTATTAGTAGATAGCTTTTTTGTTTATCAAAACTGGATTATTGCAATTCCTTGTTATCAGGAATGTCGCCAGAGAAAGTGAAAAGACTTCACTTTGTCCAAAAGAGTGCTGCACATTTAGTTTTACAGAAAAGAAAGCGAGACTCTGCTACGCCTCTTTTACGAACATTGCATTGGCTTCCTGTTGAGAAAAGAATTGTGTACAAGTTAGCCACTCTGAATTTCAAATGCTTAAATGATAATGGCAATAATGCACCATCATAATTATCAAATCTTTTGAAAATGTACATTCCAACTCGCAGTTTAAGATCATCAGCAAAAAGATCATGACAAAAAGAAATTTCTTTTATCATCTATAAAAGTTAAAACAATTAATGAAAGGACATTTGAATACCAAGCCCACTGATCTGTACTGCCCAGTAGTTTGAGAGAGAGAGATCAAATCCTTTAATTCATTAAAATGTCAGCTGTAGTGATTTCTGTTTTTATATTAAGGAGATGAATATTAAGAGAGAGATTTTCTTTTGATCAGAACACCGTGTACTGTTCATGTTATGTTGCTGTTGTATTGTAAATCATTCGATCACCGCTTGTGTACTTTAATCGGAGTTGAAATGCCTTACATTATTATTATTGT
>NW_004797490.1:291277-292183 GCF_000002075.1 Aplysia californica | reverse complement strand
CACACACACACGAACACAAAGTCGCGCAATTTGATTTACTTTTCTACATTTTTTTAATCAGACAAGAAAGCCAACATGTCCTGGAAAAAAAGTGCTAGAATTACAAAAGATATAGGGACAAAAACACATTGGAAATCCCAGAAGTCTAGTCTGCTGCCTTGCTGATCTATTTTTAGAATTAAGAATTCATATTTTTCTAAATTGAAAGAATTTTGTTCATCTGGATAAAGTATTCTTTTTTTTTTTTTAATAGTGTGCAAAACGGAAAGCAATAGAAACGATTTTGTATTCAGGGATGCCAAATGATTTTTTTTTTAACCCTGAAAATGAGCGGAGCATCACATCTCACGCAAAACAAACCTTGTAAAGTTTTTAAATGAGCACATAAAACATCTCTCTTACCTCTCCCTTTTCCTTAACAAGTGTATGGGGCCTTTGTTTCATCAATTCCAGTAAGATTATTTCTGTCTTGAGAAGAAGGACCATATGTCAGTGGCCTTCTTCTTCAGGGATACTAAAAGATTTTTGGAGAAAAAAAATCTGAAAAAGCCGTAAAAACCTGATATTTGGCATCCTTGTGTATAAATTCTGTGTAGAAATTCCTGGACTACATTTCTGGTTTATGGGTTGGGCTCAGGTTTCTGGGGAATATTTCTCCATATACAGGGATTGTGATAATTCTCCGGTGTCGTCCAGCAGTCTGGTTTTGTCTCAGGCGCTCACATTCTCAACACACGGTGCGTGGACAGGTCTCACATCTAGGGAAGTATTGAAGGAGGGAAGCTCACAGACTTGTAGATATGTCCATACCTAGACCGCGCACTGTCATGGCCGCAGATCTTGGAGCTCTGCCAAAACTTGGACGCCAAGTGTACCAACTAGGGGCCGCGCCATTAATGATAATGA
>NW_004797490.1:288095-291177 GCF_000002075.1 Aplysia californica | reverse complement strand
AGTTGCCGTATGCTCGGCTCTACACAGCAACACAACTTTTTCTTGGTGAACAATCGAGATGACATAGGCTTGTGTATTTGAACGAATCGGTCTTTTTTTTTTACACAGCTCATAATATGCAGGTGCCAGGAGATCTGCTAATCTTCAATTTTACTTTTTTCTACAACAAAGAAAGTGGGAAACATGGGGGGTGGGGGCGTATCAATAAGGCAGCGGGCATCGGATCGGCAGACAAGGTGTGGGGGGAAACTAAAAAATGGCGGAAAATTGAAAGCACTGAACGTTAGATCTATAGAACAAAGACACTTCCTTTTTTCCGGACCGGTGTCCGAATAACATTTTTTCTTATTCGGACTCGAGTCCGAATATGAATTTTTTTTATTCGGACTCGAGTCCGAATATGAAAAAATGTTATTCGGACTCGAGTCCGAATAATGACGGCCTTCTCTGAAAGTTGAAAGGTTTCCGTTCTCGAGATTTGTTGATAATAAGCGAATGGAGTGGCGCGTGTGTGTGTGAGTGTGTCTGTAACTGAACAGGAGGGGGGGGGGGGCGGCGTGGAGGGATTTCAGTTTTCGCTGGGTGACTAAATGCAAAATAGGTTACTGCCAAGGTCGAGAAGTCTTGTATTCTTGCAGTACCTTTTGAAGGTATTTTCAAATGAAGTGTAGTCCGGGAACGTTGCCCCAACAACAACTGAAGTGTATCTGAATATTCAGACATTTAAAAATCTCAAGCTCTAGAAATTGAATTTGATGCAAAAAATGCTTCTTCCCAATTTTCGCAGAATGGCAGAATGGCAGAATGAAAGGATGACGCCTAGATCTAAATCTAGATCTAGATCTAAATCTATAAGGCAAGGTGTGATAAATACTAGACTAGATCTAGATCAAGATCTTGCAAGCTAAAAGATGGGACAGAACAGTGGCTGGGGATTCTAAAGTCTAAGGCATAGCGAGCAAATGAGCAAAGAGAGAAGGACAGTGGGTAGCACGAATTGATCTGATCAGCTGACGAAGGACAAGATCAGAGTGAGAGTTGATTGAAGAGAAAAAAAGCGAAGAACAGATAGGGTATGGCTGGCTACTGAGGGGCGAGGGGGAAGGACAGAGATCAGAGATCTAATATCTAGATCTAGATCTAGATCTACCGCACGCGCGATCCCCGTAATCGAGACAATCCCGATCTTAGTTCTTAGAGTCTTAGAGTCTAGATTCTAGATTTAGATTCTAGATCTAGATCTAGAATCTAGATCTCTAGAGTCTAGATCTAAATAAAGCCAATAAAGATCTAGATCTAGATTTCTAGATCTAGATCTAGATCTAGATTCTAGACTCTATATCTAGATCTACATTTCATGCTTTCAGTCTTCGTGTGTGGGAGGACAATTAAAAGACAAGTCTTAGTTACATATACACATTTAAAACAGAAACCTTAAAAACAGAAATAACCAAAAAAATCCAGTCTCCTTACTTTCAGAATGTTGACTTCACACACACAGAACACCGCTGACTGCTGTGTTATAATGTTGTTGTGTTTGGCGCAAAATTTGGGGTCAAAAGGTTTCACTTCCCGTTGACCTTTGGGTTTTTTTTCGGAAATCCTAAGATTCGCATTATTGTCATTGTTACAACATTTTGATGATTATTATGTTTTTGTTATGAAACTACGGACCTTATAATAAACTTCCATTTACCAAATGCGTTGTCAGATTTTGAACGTTTCCTGTCCCATTTTTTAAAACTGGATAGGAAGGGCTAGACTAGAGTACAATTCTGTGACTTTTGCAGAACAATGCATGCATTATTATAATCACAATAATAATATTATTATAACTGAATAGTGGAAGGTGTCATTTCCATGTGTCCATCTGTGCCGATACAGGCCTTCATTTAATTGTGTGGTTTTGTTTGTGTATTTTATTATCGTTGTTGTTGTTGTTGTGTGTTTGTGTTTGTGTGTGTGTATGTGTGTGCGTGTGAGTGTGTGTGTGTGTGTGTGTGTGTGTGTGTGTGTGTGTGTGTGTGTGTGTGTGTGTGTGTGTGTGTGTGTGTGTGTGTGTGTGTGTGTGGAGGGGTGGGGGGAGGGATTGCGATGTTGCTCTTTTGCTCTTCGTGATGAATAACTGCTGCAGCGTTTATTGTTATGCCTAAAAAGTAGCCTACGTACGTTTCGTGAGCTCGTTAGATGTTATACCGTGCGGGGTTTTTTTGGAGGCGCGCACGCGCCCTTTTAGTTCTGTGATCGTTTCTAACTCGTCTCGGTTCTCCCAACAACGACAAAACCACGACAACCATGTGTTAATTTACCGCTTCGTTTGGCAACATTCTCTTCAGATGTTGCTCATCATGAATTCCTCGTCTACTGAAAAGATCCAGTAATGAAAGAAAGACATTTTTTTTTTTTCGCGAAACGCACCTGGTACATAAAACACTCACTCTGCAAACATGAAACAGTATCTTACCCCGAAAAAAGGACAAAGCTATAATAGGCAATATTATTATAGAGATCAGATGTATATCATGCTTTTTTTGTTTGTATTTGTAAAGTGTTTTACGGCGCTCGCAACTGCATACGGTCATATGAGCGCGCGGGACATACCTACTATTTTCAGTTGGTAGGAAATTTTGAATTTAGCCCGGGTGACGGCCGAAGCCTACTCTTATCGATTTTAGACCTCCAAGGGATCTTTAACGTGCGTAACTTGCACACGAGCCCTCCGAGATTTTTCGACCTTGTCCGAAAAGGCTAGGTGTAGATCTTTCCTACCAGAAGATCAGGGGTATGACTGAAAGACAGCAGTCAGAAGAAACGAAGGAGTAGCAGTGCAGGCTGCAGAAAGAATCAGGGGCCCAGAGGAAGGGGCAAAGGAGGTGAGGGGGTGGGGGCAGAAAGAGGAGGAGAAAGCAGACGACAGAACATTGCTAGAGAACAGGAAATGAGATGAAAGGAGACAAATTTAGAGAGGAAAATGTTTCGGTCGCTACCCGGATTCGAACACGGGACTTTTTGAATGACAGGCCAACATCTCAACCTCTAGGCCACGAGAGCCCCCTATCATGCTTAGCACCTCGCTGCGACC
>NW_004797490.1:285687-287851 GCF_000002075.1 Aplysia californica | reverse complement strand
AGAGGGGGGGGGTTAATGAGGATAACACGGAGCGTGAAAATGTTTTCCTGTTCATTGATAACTTCTACCTCAGGACATCGTTGCACGTAAATATCATCCCATGGGTGGGTGGCGGGCGCACTAATTTTATTTGCTCCTCCTTTCCTGTCAAACGTCTATCGATCTTATATCTCTCCTCTTTCCTTTCGTTGTATGTTAATCTCTAGTAACACCTCTCATCTTCGGCGCTTACAGGCTGATTAAAAAACCCAAAAAACTAAACAACTTTTTTTTCTGAATGTCTCGCTGAAAATTTGTACTAGAATGTTATACCAGTGATTTGGAACAGATACAATTCATCTAAAAGGAATTCGTTCGAACAAAAATTTAATGAAGAAAAAAACTTGTTTTCGAAAACAGAAATGGCTGTTATAAACACCACCTATACACGCAAAATGCACCATTTTAAAAGATTTTGTTTGTGGACTTATCATATCCTGGGGATTTGCCAAGGAACCAAATGCCATAGAGGAAATGTTCACGCTTTTCAATACGATGGAAGAATCATGAACACATAGCTATCCTCTGATCCATGTCAGCTTAGCA
This sequence comes from Aplysia californica, assembly GCF_000002075.1. NCBI lineage: Eukaryota > Metazoa > Mollusca > Gastropoda > Aplysiida > Aplysiidae > Aplysia > Aplysia californica. The sequence goes on along the minus strand of NW_004797490.1, from coordinate 287,266 downwards.
AACAGGAAAATGATTCAGTCGTAGATGAAGATCTGCCTTGAGAATGCGGACCGATGAGGTGTAGGAAGGTCCTGGCTGCAGACATTGTCTACGGACAGACGTCTCATGGGGCTCATCTACTGAAGTGAATGCTGCACCCTGGTGACGTCTCATGGGGCTCATCTACTGAATGCTGCACCCTGGTGACGTTGAAAGGGGTGTGAACGGTACTGTGTGTGTTTGACCTGAAATTTGGGGAATTTTTTGTTCTGATTCTCTACAGGTCCTAACAGAAGGACCATTTTCACCCTTGACATCAAATGAGGTCTTAAGGACACTTTAACATTATTTCCGTGCCTTGTGCGAAACTTACGAAATGAGTTGGTGGTGAGGAAATGTTCAATACAAAAAGCTCTCTGCTCTTTACTAATCTTAACCATGATCTCAACGGGTAACGGAAACTTGAGAAAAACTATCTGCAAACGTTTGTTGGTCTGTTAGACAACTTTAGTTTGCAATATGGCGCAATCGTTGGGACTTTTAGTGGTAGGACCGTAGACCTAATGTGAACTAGTGCGTCATGATACACAAATGGGGACATAGCTGAGAATGGGTTGTTGTTTTACGCGCTATGTAGAGCAAAACTAGATCTATTCTGTGGATTTATCTAAAAATGAATATCAGACAAACTCCTTTTGACTCCAAAATGTTGTGTACGAATTTGAAACTCAAAACGTCAATGTGGAGGAAAATATTTACCGAAAAAAAGTTGTTTAGTTGTTGTTTTTTTAATCACCCTGTAGATCTTTATGATCTGTCTGTGTTGCAAGTTCTGAAAAATTCTTAATAAAGCTAAAAAAATAAATTTAAAAAAACCCTTAAAAAATGAATTCATAGATCTAGATCTATCATTTTCTTTCCAGTCCTGGAAATATTTTTCCCTGTCTTTCTCTTCACTTCTCTCACCTTAACATCAGCATATCGGAAATAAGTAACCCGTTCTTTTGTCCTTCTTTTGTCCTTCATTCTCTTAAATTGTCTTGGCTCCTCTCTCATGGAGTAAAAGTTATGGCATACGGTAATAGCATTAGTTATAAAAAAGGAAACATTGGCATCATGGAAATATAACAGTGTGTGGGGACGGATTATTGCGTAGATGGGACCAGGCTGGCGACAGAACAGCTCAGCATACAGTCGAGTGTCCACAAACTGTTCAAATGTCCTACACCCAGATAACTACTTTCTTCTAGAAAGACAGAAAAAAACCCACCGTTTTATTCCTTTACTCATTTCACCTACGTTATATAATTTACATATTTCTTTGCTTTTTTTTCAACATTTAGAATTTGAATTGTGACCAAATGTTCATCGAGTCCATGCAGCCGATACCATAGTTAAAGAAATGTAGGAATGTTTTTTTCTCCCAAAGTTTGATTTAGAACTTGTGAACAGCTTGTTGACAAAATATTGGATAGAGCCATCATCGAAGTTTGGACAGATTCAAAAACATATACAAATGTCATACATTTCAATAAAAAGATCATCGAAGACGTTCAGAATTAAAGCAGTATTTGACATGCGTCAATAATAATAATAGTAA
>NW_004797490.1:284550-285587 GCF_000002075.1 Aplysia californica | reverse complement strand
GGGGGCGAGTAGTGTGTGTTTGACCTGAAGTGGTCATTTTTGTCTGGCAATTTTTAGTTCTGATTCTCTACAGGTCCTAACAGATGGACCATTTTCAGCATTGACATCAAAGAAGGCTTTAAAGACACTTTTACCACGAAATGAGTTGGTGGTGAGGAAATGTTCAATACAAAGAGCTTTCTGCTGTTTACTAATCTCAACCATGATCTCAATAGGCGAAGGAAACTGAAGAAAAACTATCTGCAAATTTCTGTTGGCCTGTGAGACTACTGTAGCTTGCAATATTGCCCAATCGTTGGGACGTTTAGTGGTAGGCCTAAGGCGAACTTGTGCGCCATGCTACAAAAATGTGGACATTGCTGAAAATGAGTTGTTGTTTTTTACGCCCTACGCAGAGAAAACATTTTCTGTGAATTTATCTCAAATGAATATCAGACAAATTCCTTTTGACTCCAAAATGTCGTGTACAAATTTGAAACAAAAAATGTCGGTTTGGAGGAAAATATTTACACAAAACGTTGTTTAGTTGTTGTTGTTTTTTTATCATCCTGTTATATAATTATGATTAAGTTCCACGACACTGTGGAATCAAACGCTAGTCATTTCTTTGGCATATCTATTCAAGGTTTTATCTTATAGTTTGTTCGTTTGCCTTGCCTTTAATGAAACAAAATACTTGTTAATCTTGAATAAAAATTGGAATATTTTTGATTGAAGAAGATGGAGGTTGTCTGGTTTTAGGGGTAAAATTAGGGAGAAAATGACTCCCAAAGCTTGAGTACGAGGGTCCTTGGAAACTGCAAATTTGCGTAATTTTTTGTGCACTTGATCATCATATTTCAGGAAGATCTACATAGATTCATATCTGTTTTAGTATTGATATAAAGGGTGTTGAGGAAAATAAAATAATAAATAATAAATACCATTTGTATAGCGCATATCCCCGCTCAACAGCAGGCTCTATGCGCTTTACACTATATTATTACCCCAGCAGACCATAGAACACTCCGAAACATTCTCAGATTCCCGGGAGCCTT
>NW_004797490.1:283121-284243 GCF_000002075.1 Aplysia californica | reverse complement strand
GGCCCCATTACTGGCTGCCCTCACTTCGCTCAACTCATGATAGTCCAAAATCTCCCTCACACGTTTAGCTGTGGGCTCGTCCACATCGCTGGAATCGAACTCACGCACTTGGTGTATGAGGCTACCCCCAAAGTTTGATTTAGAACTTGTGAACAGCTTGTTGACAAAATATTGGATAGAGCCATCATCGAAGTTTGGACAGATTCAAAAACATATACAAATGTCATACATTTCAATAAAAAGATCATCGAAGACGTTCAGAATTAAAGCAGTATTTGACATGCGTCAATAATAATAATAGTAAAGTTCTAATAGATCTCGTCATCATTTTCCAACGTTCAGGGAAACAATCACAGCCGTGGTAAATGAGCACCATGCTCTGTGTCACGACGCGAAACAATCAGCCGCTCGTCAATAGTTTGGGCATCTGGAGTTACTGGTATCAACTTTAAGTTAAGTTTGTTAATTTATCTTGCAATTGGTGAAGAAAAAAAATCTATCTTGAATTGTTATTGAGATATTTGCGATTTAAGGACGGGGGGGGGGGTTGCCTGGTGTCAGGTAACGTTGGTTAAAAAATGGCGGCCAAAGTAAGATGACTTCCGAAGCTGGAGGGTCCTTGGAAACTGCAAGTTTACATTTTTGAGACTTTGTTCAACGTTTTTCAGTAAAACCTACACAGAAATGTTCTTTCAGAATGTCATAAAAGATGTTAAGCCAAAAAAATAAACTAATAATAAAAAATCGATGACAATTGCCCTTCAGTCTGGACAATGCAGATATCTCCCAGTTCTTTATTGGGACGAGCGGCTGATTTCAGCGCGATACCACTTCTAGGTACGTCACGATGACCCATAATTATCTCATCAAAATGGCGGAGGACGACAGGGAAGGAAGCAGCTCTCTCACTGGCCGAGGCGGGTCACGTGATGTGCGTGACGTCACACAGCTCTCATCGTCTGCCTTTGCCTTGCTTCTGCTGTACAGGCGTTCTGGAGGAGCCTCCCTCGCGCCTCGACCGCTCCTCCTCCTCTCTCCTTCGGCGGTCTTCCTCGTTGGAGTTGTCCTTCGATATCTTGTCTACAATGTTGTCAGCCTGTTGGGGGGGAGGAGGGGGGAGGA
>NW_004797490.1:280096-283021 GCF_000002075.1 Aplysia californica | reverse complement strand
GGGAGAGAGAGCGGGCGAGTTAGCCCAGAGCCAAGGAGATTAAAAGATTAGTTCTAAACTCCTTGCCCAGAGCCCTTTCTTTCTGATTGCCAACGCCGAGCTGTCAGTCCACATCGCTAGATCTAGCGCTAGAAAAAGAAACCTGATTCGATTTTTGATCAAGTAAGATCTAGATGTCATGTTGAATCAAAATCATCATCAAGGGAGATATCAAAAGGAGATAAACAGAATACCAAACTCATAGATTAGGCCTACTTTACAGTTTCCCTTGAATTTATTACTGGATCCCTTATAGCGAGAATCCTGCTATAATGGACATTTTGCTCCGGTCCCCTCCCTTTCGTTATAACAGGATTCCACTGTAATTAATTCTGAGAATTTCTGGGTTTTTTATTTTTGTATTGTTCTTTTCAAATGGGTTTGATGTTTATCAGTTCTGAGGCTGTGTTTGCACTGGTGGTGAAAATGACAACAGCTGAGGACGTGATTGCCTTACGATATATGTCAAAGTTTTAACACCCTCAAAAGAGCATGCTGTGGTCGAATGAGCGCGGTTGTGTGTATGTATGTATGTATGTATGTATGTATGTATGTATGTATGTATGTATGTATGTATGTCTGTCTGTCTGTCTGTCTGTCTGTCTGTCTGTCTGTCTGTCTGTCTGTCTCTCTGTCTGTCTGTCTGTCTGTCTGTGTGTGTGTTTGTGTGTGTGTGTGTGTGTGTATACGTGTGTGTGTTTGTTTGTGTGTGTTTGTGTGTGTGTGTGTGTGTGTATACGTGTGTGTGTTTGTGTGTGTACTTGTATGTAGGCATGTTTGTATGTACCTGCAATTTATATGATATTCATTTTTGTGGCAAAGTTAAGCTGTGAGTCGAGAGGACACATGATGCTCACACATCACAGCGGGCTTGGCCCGAGCTGTTTTGTCTTCTCTTGATCTGATCGCAATATTTTTTATGTTGACGTTTTTGGGTTGCTTTTTTAGAGTTGATACTAGATCTGGGTATTTCAAATTGAAAAAAAAATCTATTCTACAGATTGTTGTAGATCGTGTGGGGACTTTCCTTTTTTCTAGTATTGACCGTAGATAGATGGATTTTTTTTTTCACCTTTTCTGGAGTTGTCTATACATTTAGCTGCATTTAATTCTTCTTGTTTTTTTGTTCATGTTGAGCCTGAAGAATATTTTGAATTTACAATTTGTATTTTGTTTTCAGCGTTTTATAATGTGTTTAGCGTTTTGTGATCTATACTGTGCCCCTCGGGGCAGTGCCACTGACTGAAGTGTCTTTAGGCCATTCCCAAAGGTTGGACATTTCTCGTTCAAGCACAATAGAATTGTAAATGGGCTGACTCATGTCACGCTCATAACTGTGCCGGATCTACAACAGTGAACTGCTGCTTTTTCTTTCCTGATCCTTACTATTGTCATTTTCTTCTACTTCTTTTGTATGTTTGTCACTCCCTTGTGACCTGCTATTTTGGGGTGCCTTGATAGTCGAAGCAGACCTTGTGCTGTTGAAGCTAGAGAGGTGAGCAGAGTAAGTCTGATTCCCAGTAATTTACTTCTCAGTTGACACCCACCCCTTGGCGCTCATATGACCTTATGCAGTTGCGAGCGCCGTAAAACCCTCTACTATAAAAAAAAACAACCAAAAAAATAATCCATATTGTGTGGTCTTCGTTTACGGATTTGTTCTGCGTTTTGTAATCTAATTTTGTATGTTCAACAATTTGTGATCTGTTCAACGTTTGTAATCTACATTATATGTTCAACATTTTGTTGTTTCAGTAGTTGAGTGCCATGCGTTTTATTACATTTACATATTATTTATTATATGTATGATAATCGTTACATAATTATAACACATTTATTATGATATAATGTATACTAATCTTTTCTATATTATCATAACATATTCTTTGAATGTGCAATAATCTTTACCATTTATATAGCTTTAAATACTAAGGTTTCCACTGACTCTCAGTGTGGGTGGTTGGCGGGTGCTCTGGTGTGGTTTGTTCCCCCTTTCCTATTAAACATCTGTCGACCTTATATCACCCGGGGGTTTTTTCTCTTTGATTATCAGTGTGCAGCATCCCCCCCACGTCAGTGCTACTAACTGAAGTGTCTTTAGGCCATTCCCAAAGGGGGGACGTTAACATGTTCTTATGAACAGTGGAATTGTAAACGGGCGGATTCATCAATGTCATGTTCATACTGTGCCGGAAGAGCATAGGGGGAACTGTTGCTTTTTCTTTCCTCATCCTTATCAATCTGTCGTCATTTTACCTCTTCTTCCTTTGTATGTTTGTCACTCTCTTGTGACCCGCTATTTCCGGGGTGCCTTGATAGTCGAAGTAGACTTTGTGCTGTTGAGGCTAGAGAGGTGAGCAGAGTAAGCCTGATTCCCCGTTTGGACTTCTCTTTTGTCATCCACCCCTTAGTGCTCATATGACCCTAATATTATTTTGCAGTTACAAGCGCCCTAAAACCTTACTAAAATAAAAGAAAGCCTTAAAATATTGTGGAAACAGAGGTGCTGATTCGAAATTTGTTAGCTCTTGTGTTATAGGTCAGAGTTTTGCAGAGTTCCACATGTTTATATAGTTTTATCTATTCTTGCAGGTTTTAGGGGAGGAAGGAATATCAGGTTGTATTAATGGAATATGACCTATATTTATACTGCAAGTGCCGTAACATTTTACTCAACCCGTTCCCATAAGTGTTGTGATTTTCGATGTGACGACACCGTTCCCCGGTAGAGTCTGTAGAAAACACAACTTCCCTGTCATGTGATACTCCGGTGTGAGTTGTTCGTTTGTGAGGGAACTGTTTTAGCTTTGAAATAAATAGGAAATCTTTTGCTTCTAAAACAAATGAGTGGTTGTGAGTGTGTTTTGTCTTGTCTGTTGCAATCTT
>NW_004797490.1:271432-274447 GCF_000002075.1 Aplysia californica | reverse complement strand
TATATTTCGTCAGTGCAGCCATCTCCTCTACCTCCCCCTCCCCCTCCTTGCCCCCTCCCACGTGACCTTTGACCCTATCTGCCCGCCATTGTCTATAAATAGAACAGGAACACAGCAACAACCCCGCCATTGCCAGCACGCCCAACATAACCATAGTGCCCACGATCCTGAGCCCGGCAGGTGTGCTATAGCTCACTTCAAACCCTCTTGTCTCACTTTCTCTCACTCTAACCTCTCCTCTATGCTCGCCTTCTTTCACTCCGCCCTCACTCTCACCTCCCACCCCGGCTGTAGTAGTCGTCTCATCCTCCCCACCACCCTCGCCCCTCGCCGGAGAGCTACCCCGAGTGCCTACGACAAAGCCTAAGCCTACGCCCGTTCTGCGTCCCGTGGTTGAGTCACTGCTCATGCCGTCACTTCCCCCCAAGTCCTCGTTGACGGCTCTACTGCTCCTGGGATCCGAACCTGTCCCTTCCGTGTTCCAGCTCACCGTCGTGTTGAACAAAGCCGCGTCAGGATCTCTCGACTCGCCCACACGGACATCTGTGGCGTTGCCAGGGAGACGAGGAGCGTCCTCCCAATCTGTGTCGTTGCCATGGAGACGAGAAGCGTCACCCTCACCTGTCGCGTTGCCATGAAGACGAGAAGCGTCCCCCTCACCCGTGGCGTTGCCATGAAGACGAGAAGCGTCCCCCTCACCCGTGGCGTTGCCATGAAGACGAGAAGCGTCCTCCAATGGGTCACTGGACGTCGTGTCCTTCCAACCGTCAGTGGGGACGGGGTCGCCGAGTGGGAGAGCAGGGGAGCCAACTTGTGTGCCCCTTGCCTTACTGACACTGGTAGTCGTGGTTATGTCCCTTACGCCAGGGGAAGTAGCTCGTGTGTCCATCGCCTCCTCACTGGTGGCCGTAGTAGTCGTGGTTGTGCCCCTTACACCAGGGGGCGGGGCGGCCGCGGATGACGTCACGGTAGAGGCGCCGGCTGCTGTGGGTCCAGGTTCGAACCTTCCGGGTGCTGTGTGCTGACTGCCGCTGGTGTTTGCGTGAGGGGCCGCGGAGTGGTGGCTTGTTACGTGGGTCTGTGTGGGGGCGGGGATGGGCGCGGGAGGGCGGTTTCTGTCACGTGACGTGGTGGTGGTGGTGAAAATATCACGTGACGTGGAGGTCGTCGTGTCGAGTGGCGTGGTAGTGAAAATGTCGCGCGATGTGCTGGTGGGTGTGTCGCGTGACGTGGAGGTGGACAGGTCACGTGACGCAGTGGTTGAGGACATGTAACGTGGCGTGGTTGTGAGAGTGTCGCGTGGCGTGGTGGTGGTAGACAAGTCACGTGGTATGTCTGTGGTGTTCCCTGCAGGGACCATGTCTCCCCCGCCAGTCTCGGAAACTACAGCATCTGTAGTGTGGGTGGGTGTCGCTGTTGTTATTGCTATAGTAGTTGTTGCTGTTGTTGTAGTTGCTGTTTCTGTTGTTGCTGCTGCAGGTATTGTAGTTGTAGTGGACCTCACGGGACAGGTCAAGGTCAAGGCCAAGACACACACGAGCAGTGACGTCATTAGGGTGTCCACATAGGAAGACATTTTGTCGGTCTCTGCAGACGATAGATTGCAATTGTTTGCTTGTTAGTTTTTCTTTCACTTTTTTGTTTTGTTTGACTTCTTTATTCTTTGGATATCTTTGTTTAGGTCAGCAGTCTCAAGAAAAATCTGCTTCTTGCAGTGTTTGTTTGTTTGGAGTTGTTCAAAGTTGTCAACAAAATCGCTCAAAATCGTCCAAAGTTGCTTAAAGTTGTCAAACGTTGTTCACAAAGTTGCTTAAAGTTGTCAAACGTTGTTCACAAAGTTGTCCAAAGTTGCTTAAAGTTGTCAAACGTTGTTCACAAAGTTGTCCAAAGTTGTTCACAAAGTTGTCCAAAGTTGTCCAAAGTTGTCCACAGTTATCCAAAGTTGTCCAAAATTGTCCGAAGTTGTTCAAAGTCGTCCAAAGTTGTTCACAACTTTATCCAAAGTTGCCAAGAGTTGTTCACAATGTTGTTCAAAATTGTCCTAGTTGTTCAGAGTTGACCAAAGTTGTTTAAAGTTGTCCACAAAGTTGTCTAAAGTTGTCCACAGTCGTCCAAATTGGTCTAAAGTCGTTCAAAGTAGTTCAAAATTGCCCAAAATTGTCCAAAATTGTTCACAAAGTTGTCTAAAGTTGTTCAAAGTCGCCTAAAGATGTCTAAATTCGTTCAAAGGTTTTCACAGTTGTCGAAAGTTGTCGAAAGCAGTCAAAACTTCTTCAAAGTTGTCCAAAGTCGTTCACAAAGTTGTTCAAAATTGTCCTAAGTTGTTCAAAGTTGTATTCTCCTGATGCTTGGGTCAGTGGTCAGTCTACTCAGCGGCTCACATAGTTGGAGAATTATACAACACCTGTGGAGATACCAAAACAAACACCTTTGTAAACTGTAAGTATCTCTGTCTGACTATCATTTCTCTATCTATCTATCTCACTATCTATTTTTCATGGCAAAAATTTAATGTGAGTAAACATTCTTTTTATCTCTATTCATCGATTGTTCTGTCCTTGTCTCTCTTTAAAAATAAATAATGCGTGTAAACGTCCTGTTGTCTTTCTTTCTGTAAGTGTGTGAGGGTCTTTGTTTATATTTGTTTTTTGTTTTTTAAAAGTTTTACGGTGCTCTCAATTGCCTAAGGTCATATGAGCACCAAGGGGTGGATGTCAACAGAGAAGTCTAAACGGGGAATCAGGCTTACTCTGCTCACCTCTCTAGCTTCAACAGCACAAAGTCTGCTTTCACTATCAAGGCACCCCAGAAATAGCGTTCACAAGAGAGTGACAAACATACAAAAGAAGTAGAGGAAAGAATAACGACAATAAGGATGAAATGAGGAAAGAAAAAGCAGCAGTCTATTTTGTTCCGGCACAGTATGAGCATGACATTGATAGATCAGTCCATTTACAACTCTGCTGTGCATGAGAACATGTTAATATCCCCCCACCCCCCCAGTAGCACTGCCAT
>NW_004797490.1:266256-267765 GCF_000002075.1 Aplysia californica | reverse complement strand
AATAACACCTTTATCTATCAATGGAAAAAATAACACGAACGGCTCCGTGTGTTTATGCATGTCTGAGTGAGTGTGTATGTGTGTGCGTGTGTGTTTGTGAGAGAGAGAGAGAGAGAGAGAGAGAGAGAGAGAGAGAGAGAGAGAGAGTGTGTGTGTGTGTGTGTGTGTGTGTGTGTGTGACTGAGTGTGTTTAACCACAAGTGTTTGATGAAATCCTTCAGATCTTACACGGTATGTCCTACACATTATGCTTCTAATTAACCCATTCCGTGAAATCCTTCAGTTTCTGCACCATCTGTTTGGGTATGAGTGTAAGGAAAGAGAAGCACGTCATCTTCACTGTAACTTATTGGAGAGGGGAAACCAAGACAGGCAGGAACAATGGAAGAACACACAGGAAAAACGTCTATTGTCACAATCTGGAAATTGTGAGGGTGCCAATTTTAAAAGTTTGTGGATTCATAACTTCATATTTGTTTGACTGGTGGTTCCTTGATAAGTGCTGTTGAATGGGAAATCTAACAACAATAATAAACCAACAGTTGAACAGAAATACTGTTATGAGTCAACAAGCGTTAAAAATTGGTAGGCCTACCCTCACGATTTTCAGTTTGAGACTACCGTCCTTTATCCCCTGTAGTCTTCCGAATTACTTACTCACTTACTCTCTCCCTATACCATGGGTCTCAACTCGGAATTTTTAAAAAGGAGGAACTTTCCGCGTGACCGCGACAGAAGCCCATTTTCGCAAGACACCCACTATTATTATACTGTTGGGCCCTAGAATGTTGAAATAAAACCATCAATTTATCAAAGGAAGGTTATTTCATACCAGTTTGAGCGTTTGGAAGATAATTTCAAGTTAGAGTCATTTACCAAATATTTACAATCTTGATTACGTACAGAAAGTGGAGGCGCACTGTGGTCTTGTGTGACTTATTTATATTTTACCTTCATCCTATTCGCCTATATAAACTATAAAAATAAATCTTGTTTTGAGCCTGGGAAAAGGCCTAGAACTAGAATATCGACTGTCATGAACCAGTCTGGGTGTAATGATTCATATAATATACGTGAAAGACAAAATTAATGCTCAAACTCAAAGTAGAGCACATGTAATAACTTGAATAGCTCAAGTAAACCTATTCAGTGTGAGGGGTGTAGGAACTGTGGGAGGGCAAGATACAGTGAGTGACACTGAAAATTTGCGAATCTGGAACAAAAAACTAAAATACAGAGACATAATTTACTGTCACCCATCCAATGAAACGCGAACACTTAAGCCCCTGCCCTAAGTTCATTAACACGCTTACAAGTAGTTATGACGGATCCCGATTATACACAAGGCATGCACAAACGCGCACTTTACTTTGCAGAGAGCTGTAGTAGTTCTAAATATTAAAATTTGCTTCCAATTTCTTTTCTTTTTTTGTCATCTGGTGTTGCGTCCAGCCCTTCCCCCATCCCCGAGTGTATCTTTTTTTTAAAAATCAATAATCTTTCCCCCCC
>NW_004797490.1:258527-266047 GCF_000002075.1 Aplysia californica | reverse complement strand
CGACACCACGTTTGTAATGCAGAACCTGCATGTTACAAATGTTGCGTATTCAGACTTTTACAGACTAATTTCTGAGAACTTGATTTTCCGGTCGAGCCTCAGTGTCACATACAATTCCGCTTGCCGCCATAGCCGCCTGTTCGCGTGAAACGTACTCTCAAACCGGGAAAAGCGGAATTAACATTACAATCGTGACCGGCAAAAAATGAACTTAAAGACGTTATCGGATTTGGTTTTCAAATAATATTCGAGATCTTTTATGTATTTTCCAGCGTCTCGGCGATTTGTTTTTTCAAATTCCCGGGTAATTCCTGAGGCCTGGTTGTCACTCTGCTCCCAGCACCTCTCTTTCTGATTGACCCGCTTTCGCTGTAGCGGAGGACATGGCGGTAGCGGAAATCCGCTAAATAGCGGAGTATTGAGACCCATGCTATACCGTCATGTACGTAAGGCAGAAAGCAGTCGACGCCACACTTGTATGTCCCCGGCCACTTTCTCCATTTTCAGCATATCCAGGCCCTGGGTGATTGCTTCATCCCTTATTGTGCCTCTTTAGCTTCCAGTTGGTCTTCCTCGTTTTCGTTTTCCAGCTCGTCTCCAGTATCATGTCTGATAGAGCAATTTTGTCTTCGGCATTCTTGGAACATGTCCTAGATATCTCCATCTTCTCTTTTTTATGGTCGTGTTGATATCTTCTTTTTATACATTTTTTAATCTCTTGCCCATTTATATATATGAGATTGAAGCCATCTGATTCGTAGAAAAAAAGTTCGTATGATTGTGTCCAAAAGTGTACTACGTGCATACTTAGTAAAACAAATAACTGTTACAGATACAGATTAAAGGATTATAGATGTTAGTTAATGATCTGAGAGCAATGATGATTTTAGATATAATGGTGGTGATGAGTGATGTTGTGGGATTGCGTTTAAAGTAATGTTAGCGCCAGTTCTATCTTCCTCTGCTCCAATGAGTCACGAGGGACGTGGGCACCCTCTATCCTGTTCCCTACTGGAACCATCGTTACGGTCACCGTGAAGTTCCGAAATGGTGGGCACAGTCTCTGCTAAGGTGACATTGTTAGTGTTAGCCTATTCTATGGGGCCAAGACAAGTGTCGAGAGGAGCTGAGTGGGAAGACAGTACAGTCTTGGCGGCTCGCGGGTCTTAAAAGTGGGCGTGCACAATTAGGTTAAAGCAGGTTGAAGATAGTCAAGGGCACGGTAAATGAGATGTTTTCTTCACCCTACCTGTTTTGAGAAAATCTATTAGAAGAAGAAATCTACTATTCGTTCTTTTGCTGCAGCAAAAGTGTCCATTATTCTGTTGACGAAGTTGGGCATGCTGTCAATGATGTCCTTGCAGATCGACATAAAAGTCAGTGCTATTTCTAGGATTTTGCATACTTCTCTAAATGTTGTGTCGAGTTTGTAGTCCTTCAGAGTTAAATAATAATAATAATAATAATAATAATAATAATTGCATTTATATAGCGCATATCCATGCGCTTCACAACTATTATTACCCCAGCAGACCCTCTGAGAACACTCAGAAACATTCTCAGCTTCCGCGGAAGCATACAGTGCAAGCTGCGGATTTCACGCGCTTAAATACTATCAAACTAACAAGATCTTTCACTGTCTATAGCTGGGTACCCATTTCCACCTGGGTGAAGTGAGGAAATTTTGTGCAAAGTGCCTTTCCCAAGGACACAACGTCGGGCCCCTGACGGGATTCGAACCCAGGACCTTACTGTTGCGAGTCCGAGAGCCTAACCACTAGGCCACCGACGCCACAGAGTTGAATAAAGGTACGACCTTGAACAGACTTAAATATTTCATTGCAATGTAATACTTATAATTCTGTTTGTAACTTGATTTTATGCAAACAGTAATTTTTCTGTAAACGATCCTAAAAGAACTGTATGAAACGACTTTTGGTAGTCTTGGAATTTGGAGGAGACAAAGTTGATAGTACGTTGAATTTATTTTGCTTCAAGAAACTGTCAACAATTTGAGAAACTATTGTTATGTCACAGGCCTGCTTTGCTGCAATTTCGTTGGTTTTGTAATGTCTGCGTCTCTTGGAAGCGTGATTTCTGAGGTCTGTTTTGTTGATAGAACATGTATACTGTTTGTAATTTCATCGACGGCTACTTTAAACTTGTTTGGTTGCTATGGGCGTTTTACTTCTGTGTTAGAGGATCCCAAAAAACAGCGACAACGTGCGTGAACACTTTGTTGAAAAAGTGCAAAAAGAAGAGAAATGTTTTGCTCTTTAATGCATTCAGGATACCAGCGTGTATGGAATTGTCGTCCGACTGCTCAGACTAGATTTCTGCAAGACAAAGCTGGATCTCTCCTTTCCAAATGAAGACTGTGCTAATTAGTCGAGACTGTAAATTCCACTTTGTTTCAGACGGCCATGGAATATTCCGGTGACAAACGCGTCTGAGAATGCCGAAGCATTAATTTTGTAGAGTGGGCAAAAACTGTAAAGTCTATCCTGCATAGCGTTAGCCAAAAATACCTCTGTTTCCCGACTAATCACCCCTTTCACGACCGCCAAGGGCGAGTTCGTGAGTTTCACAGAGCAAAATACACCCAATAACCTTACACAATACGTGCCTGTTGTTTCTCACTAGATCTAGTTCGTTATGAGTACAATGAGTATTTGCTAACGCTGACTGTAAACCACTCCACTTTTTGTTGGTTGTATTATTTTGATATCTTTGGGTTGGTGAGGGCCTAATTCTTTCACTCTCTTCTTGTTACTTCGTTAGGTGAACTGGTTTTATTTGCAATCAACTTCATTCATCCTGCATTGGAATACACACTCGAGTAATAAAACTTTCACCGCTACACCATTCCAACTTCTAACGCAGTGACCTAATTACGTCATGTAGACCTCGCTCAAGTTCAGGGTTACAGAGGTGGGGCTAGAGATATAAATGGCAAGACAATGGACCAATCGCACATCAGTGTGTGCATTCCGGTGGATTGCTCCAAAGCTATCATAATACGTGCATTGAATTGTGTAGGCTATCGTGAACTGGTCTGAGATCGCGCTATTTTTAGACTGCCTCTATGGGCTTTGTTCGGCTGGTGCACACTGAGATTGTGCCGCCTTATTAATATTTATGAACTAAGAAACTCGGTCAAAACATCGTCGTTGTTTGGGTCGGCCCATAGAGCATTTTTCGAGATAGATTACACCACTGAACATGCTATATTTTACTAGGGTGATGCTCAAGAACTTGATATATTCTATAGTAGATGTTGTAGGGTTGTAGATGTTGTAAAGAACGAATAAGCTCTGGCGAGGATGGTGGAAGGTAAAGGTTCTTTTATTGTCTCTTTGTGGGTGTTGTGCACATTAAAATGTTTGGACGGCAGTGCACGACCGTGCTCTATGGACGAGCCGCCCCTGAGTACAGTGAAAAGTATGCTGGGGTATTCATAATCGGGTTGAACGTAGCAAGTTGACAAACTCACTGATCGTTTACCCCGAACATTCTTTTCTCGTCTAAATAAACTTGCGGAGATTCTGACACTGGATCCTCGAACCCTAGTAGAGAGGGCACAATTCGTTAATTCCAGCTATTTCCAACACTTAATTATTTGTAATAAATTCATGCAATTTTATTAGCAGGATTCTTCCAAAACATTTTGTTTGGAAGCTTTTGAATTTTCCTTAAATTGTTTTGTTAGTCTTTCATTCTCTGAACTATACGTCAATACAGCCAATATATTGCCGTTAAATACTTTTAATTTCGTCTTCAATATCTTTTTTTTATTTCACAAAAGCTATCCATGCATTTTATAGTCTTTGGTGGATGTCGTCAAGGCAGTCTGCAGTTTTGGATATAATGCTGCCAAGGTGCAGGGTGATAAAAAACAACCTGTACATCTGATCTTTTTTCCTAAATATCTCGCACAAAATTTGCACTAGAATGTTGTAACTTGGAACAGATGTATCATTCTTTCAAAAGGAATTTGTTTGACATAAAGTTCACAAAGAAGAAACTTATTTTCAAAAACGGAAATGGCTTTTATAAAAAAAGCAACAAATAAATGCAAAATGTACCAATTTAAAAGATCTCGCACGAAAAGTCATGTAATGATTGGTTTGTCTTTTCTTTTCCTTTCATTTTTAAAACCCAATTTTTCCATCCCTGTGGCCTGTAAACAATAATTTTCCTCCTACAAAATAAAACAAAAGAATTTTTATTTTAATTCTGTAATTCCGAGACCCAATGGTCTATATGTCCTACTTTGAACTCGACATATTTTAACGCGTAGTTCGAATATTCAGTAGTGGCGACACACAAGTATCCACTCAACCATGAGTACTCAAAACCACACACAACGTACACCTTACAGTATGGAGCTGTTTCTTGAGACACTAGGGGAGGGGGGGGGGGGTGAGGTTGCCCAAATAGACAGAAATTGATTTGTGGAGTTGATATAACCTGAAAGGTGAGTACATGTATGGGCTTTACCAAGGAACATAATACCATAGAGGAAATGTTCACGCTTTTCAAGACGATCGAGGAACCATGAACACCTTGCTATCCTCTGATAGCTTCGCGAACAGGAAAATGGTACAGTAGTAGATGACGATCTACCTTGAGAATACGGACCGTTGAGAATTAGGAAAGTCATTGCTGCAGACATTGTCTACGGACAGACGTCTCATGGGGCTCGTCTACTGAATTCTCCACCCTGGTGACGTTTAAAGTTAAAGGGGTGCGAACGGTGAGTGTTTGACCTGAAGTGGTCGTTTTGTGAGGAGGTTTTTAGTTCTGATTCTCTACAGGTCCTAACTGATGGATCATTTTCACCTTTGACATCAAAGTAGACCTTAGGGGCATTTTAACATCCTTTCCGTACCTTGCGCGAAACTTACGAAATGAGTTGGTGGTGAGGAAATGTTCAATACAAAAAGCTCTCTGCTCTTTATTAATATTAACCATGATCTCAGCGGGCACAGGAAACTTGAGAAAAACTGTGTGCAAACTTCTGTTGGTCTGTTAGACTACTGTAGTTTGCATTATGGCGCTATCGTTGGCATTTTTAGTGGTAGGCCTAAAGCGGACCAGTGCGTCATACTACAAAAAATGGGGACATAGATAAAAATGGGTTGTTTTTTTACGCGCTATGGGGAGCAAAACTATTCTGTGGATTTATCTAAAATGAATATCAAAGGAATTTCTTTTGACTTCCAAATGTTGTGTACAAATTTGAAAAGCAAAACTTTAGTGCGGACGGAAATATTAGCAAAAAATTTTTTACAGGGTTTTTTTTTTTTGGGATCACCCTGTACTTTAATTCACTAATTTCTGCAAGGGGTTTTCAATAAAGAGTGATGGGAGTAGCTTCTGATGATAGTCGTAGTACTTCTGTTTTAGATACATTTATTATAAGGCCATCTTTTCTTCGCAGCTTTTGCTAGTTCGTTTGTTTGTTTGTTTTTTTAAATTGCATTTCATGTACTGTGGTGTTCAATATGCAGATTTCATCCACAAAATATAAATCTTCTAAATATGTGCCATTTTCCCCTCCTATGCTTGCCTGTTTTAATGTCTTTGCTCTGTCTCATTACAAAATCGATCAAAACTCCAAAAAGTACAGGTGATAATACACAGCCTTGTCTAACACTAGTATTTACTTCAAAAGCTGCAGATAGTTCTCCTTCAACTAGGACACAGCAGTTTGCTTAGATAAGAACAATAACAATAATATTATCATATTTATAGTAATCATCATCGTTATTATTCTTATTCGGATTCTTATAATAATAATAATAATAATAATAATAATAATAATAATAATAATAATAATAATAATAATAATAATAATAATAATAATAAATATTATCTTTGGTATTATTATCAAAATTTTAAGTATTTATATTATTATTTATCTTTATTTTATTATTATTTCTATTATTATTCATTTAAAAAAATTAATGTTGTTATTAATATAGTTATAATTTTTATAAACAGACAAATAGACACAGATTGACTGACTGACGGAAGGACAATAATTATTACGAGCAGTTGTGACATACAAGTAATCTCTTGAGAGAAGGGAGGTAACTGTTTGAGAGTGAAGTCTGCTGTCCAAGGTGTTCCGGCTTCCCTCCCCTGAGTGAACCAACCACGATGCTCACCTCAACCAGAGAGGGTTTACAGTAACAGAGAGGTGTCACCTCAACCAGAGAGGATTTACAGTAACAGAGAGGTGTCACTTGTGGCGTCGCTCCATAACAACAGTGCATTGTATTACTGTAAATCTCTCTGCCTCAACCATATATTTGTATCATTTGATAGCGTATTCGTTTGCCTTTCTTTCACCGCAAAACACCCATCTTTCTCGAATAGAAGTCGACATATTTGCGATTGAAGGTGGTAGGGTAGCTTGGTTTCAGTGGTTAAAATATTAACGAGAAAATGCCTCCAAAGTTTGGTAACTTCAATAGCATCAGAGTCCTTGAAAATTGAACAATGACACAATTTAAGTGCCTTTAAAATGTTTTAATGTAAAATTCACATATAAATGTGTTTTTGTGTGGACGTACAAGAGGTTAAGCCAAAAAATTAAAATTTGATATAAATTTCCAAAATGGCCGAAAAAATGCCTGTTTCTTCAATTTCATTATTTTGACGAGCGCCTGATTTCACCATGATGCCTCACAATTTGTCAGTGAGTCACTCGACGTGCCATCTGTCCTGCACAGCCTTGACTTGTATTGGGACGGTCCAGGTTCGGATCTCTGAGGGAAAGTCTTTTCAACTAGATATTTCTTAAAGTTTCAGTACGAATTTTACGGTACTTGCAACACAAATAGCAGGTTAATTTTCTTTTAGTCAGAACAAAACCTTTTATGTTATTGTTGTATGTTGTACTGTATTGTAAAGCGCTCAGAGGCTGTGTACTTTAATCGGGGTTGAGCGCTCTATAAATGTCATTTATTATTATTATTATTATTACTAAGGTTAAAAAAGTGCCGAAGATTAGAGGTGCTACTGGATAGTAACGTAAAAAGTAAAGACTGAGGAGAGATAAGGACGATGTATTATGTCTGATAAGAAAAAAGGAACAAACCACACCAGAGCACCCGCCAGCCACCCATGAGGAGTGGTCTAAAACTTCATACTGCTCATGAGTGCCTTGCAGTCTGTGGGACTTACTTTCACTTTTTCATCCTCTGTTGCCGTTAAGCGTCGACGGGAGATGTCCATGGTAGGCCAGCTCCACAGCTCTTTCAGTTTTGATATTATGTTTTCTCAGGGTTTTTTTGACACCCTCGATCCACCTTTTTGTGTGGCCTTCTTCTTCCTTTATAGCCTGAGTGCTTGGTGTTGTGGGCTCTCGAGGCTAGCTGGCCAGGTGACATGCGTAACAGGTGGCCAAACCATTTTATTCTGTCTTTCTATGTAATGCAGGCAGGAGTCAGTGCCGATAGCTGCTCTTACGTCTTCATTTCTCTGCCTGTCTCGTCTTGTGATGTTAAGGG
>NW_004797490.1:254026-256260 GCF_000002075.1 Aplysia californica | reverse complement strand
GGGGGGGGGCAGAGGAAAACACGAGATGAGGAATAATAATATGTCGACTAAGTAATTCGTAAAATATGTCACAACGCGGTGGAATCAGGCGCTGGGCAATTTTTTGACATATGGGCTTATCAGTATAATTCTAAAGCTTCTATATTTGCCTTCCTTTTGGTAAAAAAAACCCAATCTATGCTAAATAGATATTGAAATATTTACGATTGAAGGAGGTCAGGGTCGCCATGTTTCAGAGGTAAAATTAGCGAGAAAATGGCCTCCAAGGCTTAGAAACTTCCATAGTCTGGGAGTCCTTGGAAACTGAAAATATACATTTTGTTTACCTTTAATCAATGTTTTTCAGTAAAAGCAACACAGAAATGTTTTTAAATGGACATAAAAGGTGCTCAGCCAAAAAAAAGAACAGAAAAAATTGTCCATAGGACAAAAAAGGCCGATTTCTTGGATTTCATTATATTGACGTCCTCCTGATTTCACCACGATGTCTCAAATAGATATTTGAAACATGGTATGACGAGCTGGTCAACAAAGTACAGAGTAACTGATATAATCTTACACTCACAAGTCTATTCATAAGTCAACCATCTATCCATTCACCAGCCCATACATTTAGCCATAATTTATTCATCCATTTATCAGTCTGTCTGGACTCATGTGTCACTTTTCCCATAAAACTACGACAGCTACAGCTACAGAGTTGAAAGTCGGCAAGTACCTGCAAAAAGATAGATAGGTCCCCATGATGGAGCCCGATTTATGATTTATTCAGTTCCTGAATTTAGAAAAAATATAATTGACAAAAAGTTCTCGTCCTTTTTTTTGGCCTTTGAAATTATTCCCCTGAGAAACGAAACAAATCTGCGTAGCTATCCTTTACAGTGGAAGTACCGGAAGAGATATTTGGCGAGGCGCATTTTGTTTTGAGAGTATAGATCTACACCTTCTAATATTTTTTTTTTCATCTTTCAAGATGTATTGTTCCATTCTAGTAGAGTGTAAATATCGTAGGCCAATGACTTTCGGTTGATGTTAATGCAACGATCACTCCTTTCATCGAAAGGGGGCCCAGATAGTATTAAATGAATATTATAGGTCTATTCTGTAAAATTTGAAAAATTATGTTTCAATAATACGACTATGGCTTTTCAAGGTAACTCTCAGTTGTTGTTTTAAAAAAAGATTGTAATAATGCAATTCGTTCACTATTCTTGATACCAAAGTTATTTTGAAAAGATGCTTAATATTGTACAAACATTCACAGTAAAGTATTAATAAAGTGCTTTTTTCTCTCCACCAACACACACTGTAAGAATTAATTTTTTTAAACCGAGATCGAGAAAAGAAAACAATCAAAACCCAAAACAATTCTGAAGTGATCCGAAGCTGTAGCTCAGGTAAACCACACCTCGCCTGACGAGTACATAGAAGTGTTCCGCTCTAATTATCGATCGGTGCAATCTTAACATTTCGCTGCGCACCTTAACGATTGTATAATTCTGATTGTGTGGCAATCTGAAGATTGCGTTAATATTTTACATTTTTCGGATTAAAATCTCACTGATAAATCAAACTTTGGTAGGACAAAGTTACAGAATCTCCCTCCTGCTCAGTGTTTGTCAAACTTAGTTGTTTGTTTGAGTAAATAAGGGCACATCGACACAATAACAGTCATTTAGTATTTAGTAAAACAGACAGACAGAAACAATAGCTGAAAGTTAAGAATTAGGACCTACCAGTAACACCCTCCAACAACCCACACAGACAGAAATAAGAGCGGAAAGTAAAGAAGTAGGCAGGACCTACCAGTGACACCCTCCAACCACCCGCACAGACAGAAACAACAGAGGGAAAGTAAAGCAGTAGGACCTACCAGTGACACCTTTCAACCACCCACACAGACAGAAACAACAGAGGGAAAGTAAAGAAGTAGGACCTACCAGTGGCGACCTCCAACCACCCTCGCATCAACGTTTGGCAGAACCAAGGGTGAGAACTTTGATCGGACGGCCCCAGGTCCTGTCTCGTGCCACGCCCTCGCTGTGAGATCTGGCACAACTGTCCTGCTCTTGTGTCCGGCCACTGGACATTCCTTCCTGTCCCTATACTTGTCTGCTCGTCTGCTATCTCCTGCTGTCCCACGTCTGCGTGTCCTGGTCATTACGTCACGCGCTTACGTCACTGGCCTCCCTGTCACAGAAAACGTGGGCTGGCAGCGGTGGTCTGGTCTCCCC
>NW_004797490.1:249179-252730 GCF_000002075.1 Aplysia californica | reverse complement strand
TATACCCCCCTCCCCCAACCACCAATGCACAAACGCACACACACACACACACACACACACACACACACACACACACACACACACACACACACACACACACACGTTCACTCATACACACGCTGATACGCGTTCATGCATACACACACACACACACACACACACACACACACACACACACACACACACTCGCGTGGCCAGCGACTCACGGACAGAACCCCCAAGGAACATAACAGATCTACCGCCGGACAAACACCAACCCCGGCCTTCACACACGACACGCATACACGGACCGTAGAACACACGCCCATCATCTACACATGATTCGCTTATCCCACCCCCCCCCCCCCCCCCAAAAAAAAAAAAAAAAATAGATAGATAGATAGATAGATAGATAAAAATAAAAATAATAAATAAAACAATAAAAAATTTAATTTAATTTAAATAAAAAAATAAAAAAAGCACCCTAATATGGTCGCCTTTAAGCACAAGGGGGCTATCCCGAGAGTGGCTGTTTTGAGAAAAATCGAAGGTGAGGTTTTTGCCCCTTGTTCAGTTTCTTTAAAAGACGAGGAGAGTTTTCTCTATAACTTATAACCAAACAAATATACACACCAATGAAACCAAATTTCTCCTGTAGGTAGGGCAATGCCCACTTTTGGTTTAGGTCAAGATTTCTGGAGACCCCCGAAATCTGATCAGTTAGTCCGCTTGTCCTTAAAAGCGACCCTATTACGTCCGACATCAAAAGATAATACTTTTTCTGGCACATTTCAAACTACATCACATACATCAGGAACATACAAGTACATGCAGACTGGTGTTATATATGTAGTAGTTGGTCTTATAAGTTTAAGATAGAGAAAATCAAGTTGAAAAACCTGTATTACTAACCAAGCTCTACTTCTTTACCAAAGTATTCCAAAACAGTCCGTGTTCAAGCGGTGTTGAAAGACCAGAAAGCACGTCCTCCAATTGTTTAACACCACTCGGTATCGTATCGGAAAAGCAAGCTTCCTTTTTCATTGGAGAACTTGGAGATTTCCTTAAACTTGATAGTAACCTCCGCTCCTCTGGCCCACGCCCCCACAGAGTCCATCGTCTCATCCACCAGCACCAAGTCCTCCTTGTCTTTCCCACTCATGTCGAGCACTGTTATGCGGCATCTGATTGGTCGACGGAGAGGCTCGTTGCCGTTGCTAAGGTAAACACCGACGGCCATTTTGCTGACGTACGTGTTGCCATAAGCGATGTAGAATCCCGTGAAGCCAAACTGGCCCAGGTACCAGGCTTGTGGTGTGTAACGGCTGTGCGGGTCCTTCAAGTGGGCTCTGGTCAGACGGTGGAAGTAGAAGCAACTTCCGGGGGTGGGTGGCCCGGGATAACCTGGGTACTGCGCATGACAGGCTCCAGAGGACGACATTCCCGGGTCAGTCAAGTCTGCTGAGATGAAATGGACAGTTGGAAAATGACATCAGGGGTTGTAAACGTACATTCTTTCTATTTTTCATTTCTCTACGAGGAGCGTTCAACATATCTTTCCTCTGACTAGAAAGGATTTCTCGTACAGTGACAGAACTTGAGGCCCTCATGTGATCTTATGCAGTTGCGAACGCCGTAAAAACCTCTACTAAAATAAACAAGTGATGGAACTTGAACAATGTGATGTGTATCTTTTCTAAACAACGTTAAAACATGGACTGGCCTTGGTAAAGCAGAATGTGCAACGGGAGCTCGCGACCGTGAAGGATGGAGGGTCAATACACGTCAATCTCTGGGTCAGAGATAACACCTCCTGATGAGGAGCGTTCAACAAGTCTTTCCTCCGACTGGGAAGGAATTCTCGTACAGTGATGGAACTTGGACATCTTTTCCAGAATGACAGTCAGTAAGCATGTCATTCATGACTTTAACAAGTGCTGCTTCTGTGCTAAGAAGAATAGGTAAACACCAACACTCCTTCGGAACGTAATGCAACAGAAACTGAAACACTTTGGACACATCAAAAACTCAAATTCCATGATTTACTCAAGAAAAATACCGTGGTAACACAGGCAGGAGGCAAGAGAGGAAGAGGGGGGCGGGGAGGGGGGAGACCTAACAGAAGATGGGAATAAGACATAGCAACCTGGCGTGCAACAAAAACGACTCAGGCAGGCAGATAGACAAGAACAATGGTGTTTTATTTAAGGAAGGAGTGATAAGTCATGTCCGACTTCTGTAAAGGGAACAAGAAGTAGAAGTACTCAGTATTCCATGATCAAAACGAACTTCATCATCCATCAAACAAACAACTTCTAATTGTATGAATTATTTAATGACGTACCTAACACACATGTCAGACAGTACACCAAACGCCCTGTTGTGGCACGTTTCAAACTACACGACAAACATCAGAAACACGATACATTTATACGTAGCATGGTACTTTAAGATAGAGATATTCAAAACAGTCCGAGTTCAAGCGGAGTTGAAAGATCAGAACGCGCGTCCTCCAATTGTTTAACACCACTCGGTATCGTATCGGAAAAGCAAGCTTCCTTCTTCATTGGAGTACTTGGAGATTTCCTTAAACTTGATAGAGATGACACCTGCTGATAAAATCAGATCTGCTCTAAATGCTGCACGTGAACGTGAGGTATTGGCAAAATCCGATGAACTGTATGAACTTGGGAGTACATTTAGTGAACATAGGTCTTGAAAACCCAAACAAACCCCACTTTCAAGAAAAAAGACCAACGTTGGAATCTTTTGCAAAAAGACATATACTTATAGAACGTCCATCATAATTCCTTCATAGTCAGGACAAAGACTTATAGAACGCCCCTCCATCCTTCATAGTCAGGAAAAAGACTTATAGAACTCTCCTCCTTCCTTCATAGTCAGGACAAAGACTTGTAGAACGCCCCTCCTTCCTTCATAGTCAGGACAAAGACTTGTAGAACGCCTCCCTTTCCTGTTTGTTTGTTTTTGTAAAGTGTTTTACGGCGCTCGCAACTGCATAGGTCATATGAGCGCGCGGGACGCTCCTAATATTTTCAGTTGGTAGGAAATTTTGAATTTTGCCCGGGTGGCGGCCGAAACTTCCTCTTATCGATTTTAGACCACCAAAGGATCTTTAACGTGCACAACTTGCACACGGGCCCTCCGAGATTTTTCGCCCTTGTCCGAGAAGGCTAGGTGTAGATCTTTCCTACCAGAAGATCAGGGGTGTGGCAGAAAGACAGCAGTAAGGAGGAGCCAAGGAGTAGCAGTAGAAAGGCAGCAGAAAGAGTCAGGAGCCCAGAGGAGGGGGCAAAGGAGGTGAAGGGGTGGGGGCAGAAAGTGGAAATGAAAGCAGACAACAGAATATTGCTAGAGAGCAGGAAAGGAGGTGAAAGGAGACAATTTTAGAGAAGAAAATTTTTCGGTCGCTACCCGGATTCGAACCCGGGACCTTTGAATGAGAGGCCAACACCTTAACCTCTAGGCCACGAGAGCCCCCAAAATATATTTGTAGTCATTCTGGAGCAAGGTGGCACAAAACAACAACAATTTGAAACCAAAAAAAAGGA
>NW_004797490.1:240482-249079 GCF_000002075.1 Aplysia californica | reverse complement strand
GCCCCCCCCCCCCCTCCCTTTCCTCTATATAGTAGTCAGGACAAAGACTTATAGAACACCCCTCCTTCCTTCATAGTCAGGACAAAGACTTATAGAACACTCCTCCTTCCTTCATAGTCAGGGTAAAGACTTACAGAACGCCTCCCTTTCCTCTATAGTAGTCAGGACAAAGACTAGAACACCCCTCCTTCCTTCATAGTCAGGACAAAGACTTATAGAACACTCCTCCTTCCTTCATAGTCAGGGTAAAGACTTACAGAACGCCTCCCTTTCCTCTATAGTAGTCAGGACAAAGACTAGAACACCCCTCCTTCCTTCATAGTCAGGACAAAGACTTATAGAACGCCCCCCCCCCCCTTCCTTCATAGTCAGGACAAAGATTTATAGAACTATCCTCGTTCCTTCCTATTACAGTCAGGGTAAAGATTTAAAGAACGCAAAAGCTCGGGTTAGGTGTGTAGTGTGTCTTGTTTGGTGACAACACGTGTAAGGTGTGTAGTGTGTTATGTTTGGTGACAACACGTGTAAGGTGTGTAGTATGTTATGTTTGGTGACAACACGTGTTAGGTGTGTAGTGTGTTATGTTTGGTGCCAGCAGTGGGAGCTTCGCAATAATGAATTTGAAGAAACCGACATTCTCCTGTCCATTGGGAAGGTCACATTGAAGGTCACCTTGAAGGTTTGCTCTTTGAGCTCAACGCCTTTCATGTCCATTAAAACACACACATTTCTGGGTGAATTTTACCGCAACACGTTGACCAAAGGTTGGCTACATAATATGGTCACTTTTAAGCACAAAGGGGCTATCCCAATAAATGGTGTTTTTAGAAAATCGAAGGTAAAGTTTTTGCGCCTTGTTCAGTTTCTTTAAAAGACCAGGAGAGTTTTCTCTATAATCCAACAAATATACACACCAATGAAACCAAACTTCTCATATAGGTAGGGCAATGCTCACTTTTGGTGTAGGTCAAGACTTCTGGAAATCCTTGAAATCTGGGTTAGCTCGCTTGTCCTTAAAAACGACCATATATTATACACATGTTTATGTAAATGTCCCCAAGGACACTCAAACTTCAGCCGTCATTTTCTCGCTAATTTTACAAATGACGCCAAGTGATCCCACCTCCTTCAAAACCAAATATCTCGACTTCTTTTCAAGATAGATGGTAATTTTTTTAAATTAAAAAAATACAAGACAAAATGAACAAGCTTTAAGATGATACAGATAACTCCATATTATATAGTGGCCCCCAAAATAAAATTGAAAATTTAATTACCCAATCATCGTGTTATAAGTTATAGGCATGCATTACCCGCTCATGCAGCATACCGCACACACCAATTTAAAGCTTAATAAATTCTGCATTATCTTACATATTATTATTAATATTTTATCAACGTTAAAAAACTCTCGAGATATAGTCACTCAAAGTTGATTTTGAAAAGCCAGGCTTGGCTAAATTGGGCGAAATCAGAGAAACGTGAAATAGTCTTCTTGCGTTTAATGAGATGCATCGACATTTGTAGAATGGACCTGTATTGAATAATAATATATCAAATGAAGAGAGAATGTTAATGCCTCTTCAATGAACAGCGTCTTCTGGGGATATTTTCAAACAGATTGAAAAATGGAGCAGTTACAAATACCTCACAAAACTCGGACTTGACAGAGTTACATATTTGTGTTCATTAGTTTAAACTGAGTTTTTGTTCACGAGCTGTTGGCTTCTTCTCGAGCATGAAACCTCTTTTGCACATGGACCGTGTTAGATTTTGGACATAATCTTCTGTCAGTGAGAAACAAAGGCCAAAAAACTGCCATGGTTTTGGGTGGCCTGGGGTGGAATGAACAAAGCCGCCCGCGTGAGAATCACCGGATGCCTTGGTTTAGTGGACTGCATCGCGCAAGTGCTGGAACGTCATGTCTTACCCTTATTTTCGTCATGGTGTCATTCGAGTAGACATCTCCATGCATAGCAAGGCATTTTCTCACAGGGCAATGCCACTAGACAATTCTAGGGGGAAAAAATCAGATCATCGTTGGAGTAGTCACCAATAAATAGCCCTGATATGAATCCTACAGGTACCGTATGTGAAGTCCCATGAAACAGCAATAACTGAAGAAAAGCGACTTTGCCCCCAATTCAGACCCTTTGTTTGCAACTGTGTGGGACATTTGCAATGAAATGACAGACAATTATGTCCAAAGTTTAAAAGACTCGACGCGCAAAGGGTTCGTGCCCAAAACAAAGCAAATGTCTCTTAGACAAAATAACAATGAACACAATTAGTGTTAAGTCCAAGTTTTGTGTGGCATTTGCGATTGCTCTGTTTTCCGTTATGTTTGAAACTATCGTGACAAAATATAGTAATTAAATATTGTTTATTGCAAAGACAAATTCTCCATTCATTAGACATGCAATATATCGCCATTCTATCAATATTGATTCTCTTCAACAAATGCGCAAAGACAATTTTGCGTTTCTTTGATTTCGCACAATTTTGCCGAGCCTGATTTATGAAGGTCAACTTTGAGTGACCGTATCTCCGGCGTCTCTTAAAATAAATGAATTATTAAAGTGTCAGATGACGAAGAATTTATTTAGCTTTAAAGTGGTATGCTGCATGAAAGGGTAGTGCTAGGCTTTGTTTTTGTTTCTGGTTAAGTGTTTTACGGCGCTCGCAACTGCATAAGGTCATATGGGCGCGCGGGACACACCTAATATTTTCAGTTGGTAGGAACTTTTGAATTTTGCCCAGGTGGCGGCCGAAGCCTACTCTTATCGATTTTAGACCACCAAGGGACCTTTAACGTGCGCAACTTGCACACGAGCCCTCCGAGATTTTTCGCCCTTGTCTGAGAAGGCTAGGTGTAGATCTTTCCTACCAGAAGATCAGGGGTGTTGCAGAAAGACAGCAGTAAGAAGAAGCGAATGAGTAGCAGTAGAAAGGCTGCAAAAAGAATCAGGAGCCCAGAGGAAGTGGCAAAGAAGGTGAGGGGATGGGGGCAGAAGGAGGAGACGAAAGCAGACGACAGAACATTGCTAGAGAGCAGGAAATGAGGTGAAAGGAGACAAATTTAGAGATGAATTTTTT
This sequence comes from Aplysia californica, assembly GCF_000002075.1. Classification (NCBI taxonomy): domain Eukaryota; kingdom Metazoa; phylum Mollusca; class Gastropoda; order Aplysiida; family Aplysiidae; genus Aplysia; species Aplysia californica. Next base: position 245,983 of record NW_004797490.1, on the reverse strand, counting down.
TCTGTCGCTACCCGGATTCGAATCCGGGACCTTTTGAATGAGAGGCCAACACCTTAACCTCTAGGCCACGAGAGCCCCCTGCTCGGCTTCAACACGATGATTGAGTGATTACATGGTCAAGTTTCTTTTGTACGCCGTTGCAAAAGCTGACGAGCGATTCATTCCACCGCGTCGTAGAACTTCATGCAATGTAGAAGAGAGGATGTCCGTATTTGCACGACGGTTAATAATACATGTAGTGAGAGGGTGGTTAGCGGGTGGGTGATCTGGTGTGGTTTGCTCATTCTTCCCACCAAACATCTATCGTCCTTATTTTTTTCTTTCAAACATTTATCGTCCCTATCCCTCCTCTTTCTTTACTTTGTATGCCACTCTAGTAACACCTCTAATCTGAGGCACTTATAATATGGCTTAACTGGATTGCAAGTGCGGTAAAACTCTCGAATAAAACTAAACTAGCCAAACTAAACCTGATATAGTGACCAAATCCGCCCATTTACATCGGACTTTCAATTATCGACCCACAGTAAACGACGTATTTCCAAGAAAGCCAGAACAGACAGAGATACAGAAGTTTTATTCGTACTAACTGCTGTGAGCTTACAGAACGCACAGTGCTACAAACGAAACAGACAAATAGTCACGTACACATACATACACACACAAACATACATGCACACACACACACACACACACACACACACACACACACACACACACACACACACACTGACCCACACATTTCCTACCACACAGACATACAGAAATCTGACATTCAAACACGAAGATCAAAATCATTCATTTCTTCTTGTCAGGGACAACAGTATTTAATGAAAATCTTTTAAAGTTGAAGCAGATATATTATATAGGCAGGTATATTATATAGTGATGAACTCATGAGTAGACAGGTATAATTATATATAAACTACGCCTGTATACATAAGTATTTTATATTATGATGAAAGCCTGTATAGACAGGAATAATATATAATGAACGCGTCTATAGACAGGTATATTGCACAGTGAACGCCTGCATAGACAGGTATATTATATAATGATCGCCTGCATAGACAGGTATATTATATAATGAATGCCTGCAGAGACAGGTATATTATATAATGAATGCCTGCAGAGACAGGTATATTATATAATGAACGCCTGCATAGACAGGTATATTATATAATGAACACATGTTTAAACTCAGTAAGAGAGAGGGTTTGGAACAGTATTTTTGAACAAACACCTCCTACCACTGTATGTAAGGCTATATCTTTCTCCCACGACATGTGTACAGAAGCCCAGGACTTGACCCCGGGCCATCAACACCGCTGTCTATCGTGGACCCAACTAGGCTATCGTGACGTCACGCCACAGAAAAATCATCTGTACCATGTGATCTCACGACACGGTCGTACCACGTAACTCTTTGACTTCACGACACGATCGTACCACGTAGCCACGTGACAGGGTGACACCATTCGTCCAGCTCTCCTAGCCTTGCCACGGAGACAGTTCCTACACAAGGTCCCTTGACGTGCCACTTTTCCCACACAGAAAATGGAAACAAACTAAGAAAAATAAAGCATTGCCATGTAATAACATGTAAGTAAGAGCAGCTATCGGCATTGAGTCCTGCTTGCGTTACAGAGAAAGACAGAATACAATGGAATGGCCACCTGTTACGTATGTCACCGGGATAGTCAGCCTCGAGAGCCTACAACACCAAGCACTTAGGCTATTATAAAGGAAGAGGAAGGACACGCAAAAAGCAGGATTGAGGGTGTCAAGGAAACCTTGAGAAAACATAATATCACAACTGAAAGAGTTGCGGAGCTGGCCTACCATAGAAAGCTGCATCTCCCTTCGACGCTTAACGGCAACAGAGGATGAAAAAGTAAAAAGTAAATCAGTAATAACATGTTGTTTTTTTCTAGTTGACAACAGTTGATTACTCAAGTCGAAGAAGTCACTTTGAGCCACAGACTGGAAACAGGAAGTTACACACCATAGTGGATGTTCTCATTCCCGCCTTTTGGAGTTCCAAAGACCGGAAAACGGAGGAGATCTTTGCATGAACAGTGACGTCACACTTGTCTTGTCCAGGGCTCAAGAACCATTCACATCACTGGTCACTCTATCATTAACACCCCTCGCTGTAACTAACATCATTGGAGACTAACATCACTGGTCACTAACAAGACTGGTCACTATCACTTAACACAACTGGTCACTAACTCCACTGGTCACTCTATCACTTAACACCACTGGTCACTCTATCACTAACATCACTGGTCATTAACACCATTGGTCACTCTAACATTAACATCACAGGTCAGTAACACCACTCGGTGTCGTACCGAAAGAGCAGACTGCCATCACCCAAGGCCCAGGCAGGAAGTGTAACAGGCTAAAGTGAGCACGTGGCCCCCCTCATCCACTCCTCCACGCTGGTCACTCATACCACTGGTCACTCTATCACTAACACCGCTGGTCACTAACAGGACTGGTCACTCTATCATTCACACCACTGGTCACTCTTAAATTACTAACACCACTCGGTGTCGTAGCGAAAGAGCAGACTGCCATCATCCCAGGCCCATGTCGGAATGGTGACAAGCCGAAGTGAGCACGTGACCCCCTTCATCCACTCCTCCACGCTGGTCACTCATACCACAGGTCACTCTATCACTAACACCACTGGGCACTAACACCACTCGGTGTCGTAGCGGAAGAGCAGACTGCCGTCATCCCAGGCCCATGTCGGAATGGTGACAAGCCGAAGTGTGCACGTGACCCCCCTCATCCACTCCTCTACGCTGGCCCGCGTCTCCTCCAGCAACACCATCCTCTCCGTCACATGATCGCCCGAGCCCAGGAGCGTGACGCGGCATCTGATTGGTCGATGCAGCTCCTCGTGACCACTACACAGGTACACGCCCACCTTCATGTCCAGCGGCCGGTCTCCCCCCGTGGTGACGTAGTACCCGGTGAAGCCGAACTGACCCAGGAACCACGACTGGGGGGTGAAGGTCGTGCGGGTATGTCGCTGGATGCCCACCCGGCACAGGCGATGGGCGTAGAAGGATCGGGCGGCGGGCGGGGGTCCCGGGTACCCCCCGGAGGACGGGGATGCATCAGGGTGGGGGGTGGATTGCAGGTGTCCAGGGTGCCTGTAGGACGGGGGTGGGTCGGGGTGGGGGGCGGTTGGCCGGTGGCGGGCGGACATTGTGCTCTGGGGGACACGTCTGCAGAAAACATGGACAGAATATACTCTCACGTGCAACAAAATTGCACAAAATCAGCAACAAAAATAGCTAACCAAAAAAAAAAAAAGAAAAAAAAAGTGAAATAGAACAAAATAAAACTAGACTTAACAACAAAAACAAACAAACAAACAAAAAACCCCGCACAACAACAGCAACAGCAACAACAACAAACCCAAAAAGAAAACAAAAACCACTTTTAAATTAGATTTACGCACGCAGCTCTAAGCCTGTAACCACCTCCGTTTGGAACCTCAGAAGGCAATGGTTTGTTTTCTTCATTTTGATAAGTCCTGCCTAAGTAAAGAAGTAAGGCCTACCAGAGGCACCCGCCAACCATCCACTCTGTCTTTCGATCTACATGTATGTATCTTCCTGTCCGTCCAAGGCAGAATGTAGCCCTCCAACAACGACCCCCACTCTGTTCTATCAGCAACATTAGTATGCATTTTTTTTTTGTCCAGCCCGTCTGCTCTAGGATGGCATCTTGCCACCTTCTTCTAGAGACGGGCGGGAAGCACTTTTTTCTTCCCGAGCGAGAAGACCGAGAAGCTGACCTATTTCTCGCCGGGACCGGTACCGGTTCTGAGAAGTGCTCCTCGTCTCGTGACCTATTTCTCTTCTCGCGCCGTTGGACGAGCAGCTCGTTGAGCGAGAAGGCCGGCCGTGGCCTGGATCTAAACTGGGCTAGCCCTGTTGGGAAGGCGCAAACGGTGAAGAAAGGTAGGGAGACCTAGGCCTAGGCCACGGAGGTTAAACAGTAAGGTCCTTGGCCTTGGCCAGAACCCTCAGTCCCACTCGTCCCGCCTCGCCACCCTCTCCCCTCCGTTTCAGTTTCAGACACAGGACGGCACGGCGATGGGTGACACTGTCTGCGTGTGACGCTTTTTCTGTCGAAACCTCTCACTCTTGTTACTCGTTGTGTCAAGCCAACGAGCGGTATCACTTCTCGGTACCGGCCAGTAGTTTAGTGCCCGGGAAGTGACGGGAAGGGAATTTCTCGCGAGAAATTTCTCCATTTTTTTGTCCAATTTTCTGTCTTTCCCTCTGCTGATGTCGCCAGCCAATTTCCAATTTAGTCGGAGTATAATTCTTGGGAACGACAGGCAAGTTTGATGGAAAGAGAGGCAGAGGTAAGCAAAGGGGAAAAATACTGGACAAGTTGACAACATGGTTGGGAACAGCAAGAACAGACACCATTGCTGCAACGCAAGACAGAGTGAAGTGGAGGTGAGGTCCATGATCGCCCACGCCAGTCGGCAAGGCACCGGATGATGATGATGATGATGATGATGATGATGACGATGATGATGATGACGATGACGATGATGATGATGATGATGATGATGACGATGACGATGATGATGATGATGATGATGATGATGATGATGATGATGATGATGATGATGATGATGATAACTCAAGGGACATCTCTCTGTCCTGTTTTATCTTGCTTTATCTTTTGCTTTATTAAGTGTTTTGCGGCACTTGCAACACAATAAGGTCAAAATATAAGCGCCGAAGAGTAGAGGTGTTACAAGAGAGTAATAAATTAACACAAAAGAAGGAGGGGAGATAAAGACGATATACGTTTGAACGGAAAGAAGAAGCAAACCACACCCCAGCATCCACCAAACACCCACGCTGTTTCCTTTGTTGTGCAGGTTATTAATTGGTCGTGTATTCTTGTGCCCAGCCGATTTTAAGGACAAGCGGGCTAACCCACATTTCGGGGGTTTCCAGAAATCTTGACCTGCACCAAAAGTGGGCATTGCCCTACCTATAGGGAAAGTTTGGTTTCAGTGGTTTGTATATTTGTTTGGTTATAGAGAAAACTCTCCATGTCTTTTAAAGAAACTGAACAAGGAGCAAAAACTTTACCTTCGATTTTTTTTCAAAATAGCGTTTTTCAGGATAGCCCCGTTGTGCTTAACCCTATCCGTACTCCCTGGGGGTCATTTTGTACTCCCGGGGTTGTACTCTTAATATTTTAGAATACCTCTAGAGCGAAGATCTCTTTGAAACTTTTAGTATTTCTAAATAAAACCCCTAATTTTGACAGACTGCTATGCAAAGTGGTGGCACAGAGTTCCCGACGTTGTAGTTATGGAAACCATAGTAAAACACGACGTACGGAAAGGGTTAAAATCGACCAATTCAATGTTTACGCTCACCCAGAGAATCAATACGTTCACCCACACTTCACTCACCCGCCGGCCCGTGCATGCACCGTGCGGT
>NW_004797490.1:238058-239409 GCF_000002075.1 Aplysia californica | reverse complement strand
GTGTGTGTGTGTGTGTGTATAAACGTATGTGGGTGCAGGTGAGTGTGTGTGTGTGTGCGTGTGTATATATCTCATGTGTGTATGGTGTATTTTAGAGTGTATCTTTGTATATGTGTGTACATATGTGTATGTGTACGCCTCTGTTTGTGTGTGTGGGAATGTATATAATATGTGTATGTTTGTGTGTGGTTGTGAGTGCGTGTGTGTGTGTGTGTGTGTGTGTGCGTGTGTGTGTGTGTGTGTGTGACGTGTGTGTATGTGTGTGTGTAAATGTATAGGTGCATGTGAGTGTATTCGAGTGTATCTGTGTGTGTGTATGTTGTGTGTATTATGCATATAATGTGTATGAATGTATGTGTGGGTATGTGTGTGTGTATGTGTGTGTATGTGAGTGAGTCAGTGAGTGTGTGTGTGTGGGTGTGTGTGGGTGTGTTTGTGTGTGTGTGTTTGTGCGCGCGCGCGTGTATGAGACAAAGAGGGGCCTATGACTAAGCGTACACAACACACAGTATCTCCCGCCAACACACCAAAACTTCACAATGAAAAAGCACATCATGAAACAGACGAACACACTGACAGACAGAGAAACGGCATCACTTACTTTCTGCTCCACACGAGAAGAGAGAGAGAGAAGGTAAACAAGGCGGCAAGCAGACGAGAACACAGCCGTGCGGAATGGACGCGCTACACACAACTACTACAAACAACTACACACACAGACGACACACACACACACACTGCATGCGCCGTGCTACTACACACTGCGTGTGGAGTGTGGAGTGTGCCGAGGGGCTGGGATTGAGGTCAACACGCGCAGCGCAGGTTGACCATGGTTCCGCTGCTAGCCTAGAGAGAGGGCTTCTATCAGGCGTGCGTCCGTTGCCGCCAGTGATGGGTAAAAATCCTGATAACAGATCCGGATAATAGGATAATCCTCAATGAAACATTATCCGAATTCAGACTCTTAAGCCCCATTTAGACGTACAGTTCGCTGATCGACAAACTGACAGTTTAACCGACGGACGTTCGATCTGGGTCATCGGTAAACTGACAGTTTGTCGACGAGAGAAGTTCCGTTTAGACGTACAGTTTTTTATCCGTCCTTGAACTGTTGTAGCTAGATCTAGGTCAAAAACGTCAACAATGGCTGAAGCAAGCTACCTGGATGATTTGGCAGCATTTTGTGTTCTCAAATCCAAAAAGAAATCTAGAAAGAGAACCATCTGGGCTAAAGAATGGCTATTAAAAAGAAGTACCTACACTACACTTAATATTCTATTTCCACAATACTGGCAACGTTCGATAATATTCGATGAACTGTAGAACAGTTTACTTTTTCAGTAGCCCCCCC
>NW_004797490.1:235648-237375 GCF_000002075.1 Aplysia californica | reverse complement strand
GGGGGCATTTTACCTTAATTTGATGTTTTGCAGTTTGGTTGGATATCTCTCGCTCGCCGCGCACCAAACATAACCGTCTGATCTAAATCTAGATCTAAATCTCTAGCCGGGGTGGGAACTATTGAAAAGGCGCCCAGTTTCCTTGTTATTCCACACGGACATTGTACATGTACTAGAACTTGGCAAGAAGACCTTTGCAATAACAAAACTGGTAGCGTGTAGACAAAAATAAATAAATGAACAGCACTGTCTAACTGTCTATATGAAACAACGGTGTGTAAATTGGTAATTCGGGATTAAATTGCGTTCCTCGCGCGATTTGTTCTAATTTTGGGTCGATGATCACGAAAATCTTATTATTTTTTTGATTTGACGAATATTTAGGAAATCTTTGGAATGCATTTTCAACTCCGCCTGGGGCAACATCAAAGAAGCCGCTCCCTCGTCGTCACTCCTTCAGTTCGCCGGCCGACAAATATCTGGCGTCGCCAGATATCTGGTGGTTGGACGGAGAACCCTTCGATATCGAGAGGATTTCTTGTTTCACGCTCACTTTCTACGTGAAATTGAAAGAATGCCGGCCATCCTCTCGATATCCTACAGTTTGTCGATCAGCGAACTGTACGTCTAAATGGGGCTTTAACTCTCTTTCCTGACCCGTCTGCCGAAGTGGATGCAGACATTTGTTGAAGTGATGCTAACCCGTTTATCAAAGGGGTTCTAACCCATTTGCCGAATCGGTTCATAACATATGATTTACCGAAGATGTGCACTTAGCATATTACCCCGATTTTTTAAAGCGACTCATTGCCCAGCCCCAGTTACCGCCCACAGAGCAGCTTCCATTACTGTATGTATACCTTTCCTTGGGTCAATGAATGAAATACCTGGATGGCTGCTATCGTGAGGTGGTGGGGTGGGCATCGGTGGGCTCCGTGGGGAGGAGAGGGAGGGTTAACACGCTAGGGAGGGGATGGGGGACAGAACCAGTGGTCAAATTGACTAGATTATATTATAGCTTGACCACTTGTCAGTTAGACCATTGCTTGACCATTTATCAGATAAACTATATTATAGCTTGACCACTGGTCATATTGACTATATATAATATATGTGAGGCAGCGAGGTGGGAATCAGGCCTTCGTCAATTTTTGGGCACATAGAGTTATGGTATCATTCTAAAGCTTGTTCACTTGTCTTCATTTGGACGAAAAAAATATCCGTTTATCTTGAATACAAGTCGAAATATTTGCGAATGAAGGAGATGGGGGTCACCTGTTTTCACATGTAAAATTAGTGAGAAAATGGCGGCCAAAGATTAGTTATTTCCTTAGCTTAAGAGTCCGTGGTAACTAAAAATTTACATTTTTAGTGCCTTTAATCAAAGTTTTTCAGAAAAATTCACACAGAAATGAGTTTTTTAATGGGCATGAAAGGTGTTGAGCCAAAAAACAAAAATTCGATAAATATTGACAAACCTGCGGAAAATGCAAGTTTCTTCATTTTGATTATTTTGACGAGAGCCTGATTCCACCACGCTGCCTCACATATAATATATTTGACCACTGGTCATTTGACTATATAATATAGCTTGACCACTGGACACTTTAAAATGACACAGCATGTAACATGACTGGCACATAGAGGGAACAGAGAGCTGGGGGAATATAGACATGCTTCCAGTGGGGTGGGGCGGGGGGGAGCCTGCACATAGCAGTGAGGGGTGG
>NW_004797490.1:233724-235548 GCF_000002075.1 Aplysia californica | reverse complement strand
GGGGGGGTCTACGCACGTAAGGAAGGGTGGATTTATTTATTTTTTTGAAACCCACACATAAAAGGTCGCTTTTAAGGGCAAGCGGGCTAATCCAGGTTTTAGGAGTTTCCAGAAATCTTGACCTACACCAAAAGTAGGCATTGCCCTACCTATAGGAGAAGTTTGGTTTTATTATTGGTGTGTATATTTGTTTGGTTATAGAGAAAACTCTCCTTGTCTTTTAAAGGAACTTAATGAGGGTCCAAAAACTTAACCTTCGATTATCTCAGAACAGGATTTTTTGGGATAGCTCCCTTGTATTTAAAAGCGATCAAAATACAAAACAATGATATTATTATATGAGCTGATCAATGCACAGCGAGTTGGTTCCGTCCATCAAACTTCAATCTTGCTAGGTAGTTTTAGTTTCTTTTAGTTTCAGCAAGAGTGTTACGGCACTTGCAACAAAATAAGGTCATATAAGTACCTTAGATTAGAGGTGTTACAAGAGAGTAACAAACATACAAAAGAAGGAGGAGAGATCAGGACGATAGGTGTTCGATGGGAAAGAAGGAGCAAACCACACCAGAGCACCCGCCAACCCCCCCCCCCCCTCCACAGTAAGGTTTTACGGCGCTCGCAACAGCATAATAAGGTCATATGAATGCCAAAGAGTGGATGTCAACAGAGAAGTACAAACTGGGAATCAGGCTTAGACCGGAAATCGCGGGTCACAAAAAAGTGACAAACGTACAAAAGCAAGTAAAGGGGATAATAGCGGTAGTGAGGACGGGGAACAAAACAGCAGCAGTTCCCCCTATGTTGTTCCGGCACAATATGAGCATGACATTGATAAATCAGCCCATTTACAATTCTACTATGCATACGAACATGTCAACATCACCCCTAGCTGAAGATCTTACTTGAGAATGCCGACAGTTGAGATGTAGGAAAGTCCTAGCTCCAGACATTGTCTACGGACAGATTTCTCATGGGGTTCATCAACTCAATGCTGCACCCTGGTGACGTTTTAAGAGTGCGAACGGTGTGCATTTGACCTGAAGTGGTCATTTTGTCGAGGAAGTTTTAGTTCTGATTCCCTACAGACCTTAACAGATGGACCATTTTCACCCTTGACATCAAAGGAGGCCTTCAGGATATTTTAACATTATTTCCTCAACTTGTGCAAAACTTACGAAATGAGTTTGTTGTGAGGAAATTCACAAATAGATCACAACAGTACGGTAACTTAGTTTAGTTTTAGTAGAGGTTTTACAGCGCTCGCAACTGCATTAGGTTATAATGAGCGCCAATAGTAACTGATTTTCACAAACACATCACGACAGTAACTGATCGCTTTTAAGCATAAGGGGGCTATCCCGAAAAATGCTGTTTTGAGAAAATCAAAGGTAAAGTTTTTGCCCCTACTTCAGTTTTTTAAAAGGACAAGGAGAGTTTTGTCTATGACCCAACAAATATACACACCAGTGAAACCAAACTTCTCCTATTGGTAGGGCATTGCTCACTTTTTGTGTTGGTCAATATTTCTGGAAACCCCCAAAATCTGGGTTAGCCCGCTTGTCCTTAAAAGCGACCACCTGACCTTCCCAAACACTAACAGGCTAACCCACGAGCTCCAACAACAACACAAGTAGGCCTCACAATCATGGCCCTCCACGCGGCTTCTGTAAACACAACATGAATGAAACCATTCATATAAAGTTAAATGATTTTACAATACATACCCCCCCCCAAAAAAAAAAATTTAAAAAAAATCAAAAAATCAAAAAATTATTATTTATTCTCGAGTTTTGCATAACGCTTTTTGTCTCCTGTGCGCGGATG
>NW_004797490.1:231139-233621 GCF_000002075.1 Aplysia californica | reverse complement strand
CCCCCAAACCAACTGCCACAAATGACACCCCTGGACCACACAGTAGCTCAGATTTGAACCCTTGTTCTGTTTCATGACAGAGGTAGATCCTTCCCCTTGTCAAGGACAATAATAATTGTTGTAGAAGTTTTGCTCCCTCATCTGCAGAATTTTGATAATTCAGGATGCTGGCTTCTTCATTTTTTTTTCCAAGGAGCAAGCTCCAGTAAAGATACCCCATTGATTTACAACAAGCCCCAGAAAAGATACCCTAGTGATTTACTACAAGCACTAGTAAAGATACCCCATAGATCTACCACAAGCCCCAGGAAAGATACCCCATTGTTTTACAACATGCCCTTGTAAAGATACCTTATTGATTTACTACTGTCCCCAGAAAAGATACCCCTTTGATTTACCACAAGCTACAGTAAAGATACCACATAGATTTACCACAAGCACCATAAAGATACCTTAGTGATTTACCACAAGCCTCAGTAAAGATACCTCATTGATTTACCACAAGCCTAAGTAAAGATATAGTATACGTGATGTACCTCAAACCCAAGTAAATATACCTCATTCATTTACCACAAGCCCCAGTAAAGATACCTCATTGATTTACCACAAGCCAAAGTAAAGATACATCATTGATTTACGACAAGCAACAGTAAAGATACCGCATAGATTTACCACAAGCACCAGTAAAGATACCACATAGATTTACCAGTACTGATTTAGATATTTATATCCTAGTACATGTAATTTACCACAAGCTAATAATGACGTCCCAGGGGAAACAACTGGAACCAACGAAATGGTATAAGTTATCTCCGAGTTATGGCCCTTCTCTCAGACTGCTGCTGTCCCCCTCCCCAATGGCTACGTGAGCAGTGATTTAATTCAGACCCACGTAATGTCAAGCAAGTGTCGGTGATACGGGGTCTAGATGGGTGGTCACTGGGGTGTGTCCTTAAGCAAGACTTGACAGCCCTAGCTCAAAATACAGGGCGCTGCACAGTGGCGACCGACAGTGGCATGGTTGTAAATTTTTCTGTACTGGCGTAATAGTATGTATGTATGTATGTATTTGTGCATGTATTTAATGTACGTATGTATATATGTACGAGGGCTGTCCCACGGAAAACCGGAAAAGGTCCTTAAAAGCAATAATCTTTATCCTATTTATTATAATAAAAATGTCACACATCATACCTCAACATGTGCTTTATTTCTCAATGTAATCACCATCCTGCAGGACGCTTTTTCCCCATTGCTGGATCTGGGAGAAGATACCCTCCCTGAAGAATTTTTTTGTCAAGAGATTTCACATAATCTTTCACGGCTTCCACGAGGTCTTCGTCGTCGGTGAATCGCTGTCCAGAAATATGGCGTTTCTTTGATCCAAGAAGGTGAGGGGGCCAAGTCAGGACTGTGAGGAGGGTGTGGCAGAACTTCCCAGCCGAACCTTTGGATCCAGTCTTTTGTAGCGTTTGCGGTGTGTGGCGTTGCGTTGTCATGCTGCACCATGACCCCGCTGGACCACCGGCCTGGTTTTTTCCACCCCACAACCCCTCTCAACTAATTAAGAGTCTGGCAGTATCTGTTAGCATTAACAGTTTGTCCTGATTCCAGTTTGTCAAGAAACAGAACACCCTTAGCCTCCCAGAAAACCTTTCGGGAGAGGTGAAGACATGTGCTTCCAAACCTTTGAATCCCTCTTCATCTCAGGGGTCATGTGGTGTATCCAAGTCTCATCACCTGTACTAATGCTTCTCATGAATGCTTCATCGTATTGTTGAAGGTCTCCAGATGCTTTCATGACTTCCTTGACAGCTTTGCGACAACGATTCAACAAAGTCTGAGACACTTCAACACGTTGCGTCTTGTGGTCAGCTGTCAGCTCTATTGGGACCCATCGAGCAGAGGTCTTTCGATAGTGCAGCTCATCAAACACTATCCTATGGACAGTTGACTTTGAAATGTTTAGCAACTCGGACATTTCGCGAATTTTTAGGCGCCTGTTTGTTTGAATGAATTCGTTAACTTGGCTCTTGCTGTCCTCAGTCTTGGCAGAAAAACAAGGTCCTGGGTGAACTTTGTCATTGACATCCGTATGCCCAGCTTTGAACTTACTACACCACTCATGTAGCCTACCTGTGACTTTGCCATTACTTTCCCCCCGTAAACTGACTTAATTTCAGTGTGTATTTCTTTACGTTTGAGACCTTTTGCGGTCAGAAACCGAATGACAGACTTCACTTCTACCCTTGACCAATTTTCCAAGGGGGTAGCCATCTTTGGAGAACTGTTGTGTTCGTTTGATTTGTGCGATGCTCATGGTGCTCAATCGGGAAATTCTTAAATGATTGTTTTATAAGTGTGCGTTCACAGAATGTGAAAATATTAAATAGTTTTCAAATTCCGGTTTTACGTGGGACAGCCCTCGTATGTATGTATGTATGTATGTATGTATGTATGTATGTATGTATGTATGTATGTA
>NW_004797490.1:227042-229700 GCF_000002075.1 Aplysia californica | reverse complement strand
CCCCAAACCACACACACACCTCCCCCTCCCCCCAAGTCTGTCTGGTGTACCCGACAAGCCCCAAGTGCGGATGTACTCGCTGTCTTCCTTAAAGGAGGGTAAAACTTCGGATAATCTATCCGGATAACAGGATATTCATAAATGAAACACTGTCCGAATTCACACTCCTAACTCTCTTTCCTGACCCGTTTGCCGAAGTGGGTGCACCCATTTGTTGAAGTGATGCTAACCCTTTTGTTGAAGGGGTTCTAACCTGTTTGACGAAGCCGCTCATATCTATGATCTATTTGTGGTAGCCGAAAGTTTGCTATTGAAAAGGCTTTTTAATGGCTGCATCGCCGAAAGATTCTTTATAATATTGTCCAGATCATGACGCCCTTCGTTTTTTCAGTTTTGAGACAGTTTTCCTGCAAAAGGCTAAATTTCTTTATTTCGCCGATCACTTTTGCAGGCCGACCCTTCTGTCTCTGTAATTTCAGAAAATCCGCCAGCTTAGTTTATTTCAAGTCGTACTTCTGTTCAATACTATCGCGCATTGTCGCGCAATACTGAGCACTGTTTTAAGTGTGCGATGAGCGCACCGTTGTTTGGAGACTACAATTAATCTAGAACTTCTAATTTTTTGCATCTCTCAAGATCTATTGCTCCATTCCAGTAAAATGTAAATATAGTAGGCCAATGACTTCCAGTTGATGTTAATGCACCGATCATTCCTTTCATCGAAAAGGGGCCCAGCTTGTCATAATTATTTGCCGAAGAGGTGCACTAACATATTATCCGGATTTGGCTAAAGCGACTCATTGCCCAGCCCTTGTCTCAATGAACCACACGGACGTCCACTTTACACACAACTTGGGTAATCCGAAAACCGCGCAAATCTGTTTTATTTCTCCTTCAGTGAATAAGAGAACAATGATGACATTTTAGTGATTTTAGTAAGATACTGTGACAACTGTTCCCCTCTAGGAACAAACCAATTTCTTTTTTTTTTAAATGAACCAAAGTACACAAGTTTTAAAAATGCATAGGAAATGAAGGTTGTCAACCCGGTACCGGTACTAATAGGGCTACTGAAGGTAATTTGACATTTACACCCAAAAAAAATGAACGGAAGTTTCGTTGAGATATCTAGATTCTAGATAATATTATAATGTTTCACATGATCGTCGGTCCTGGCAAGCTGGAAAATAATAAACAAGGGGTACGGAATAAGGAGCTGGAGTTTTTGGGGAGGGGGGGCGCAAAAAATCTGAAAATTAATAAGCGGGGGTGGGGGGGGGGGTTGTTACGCTTATTCGATACCTTAGAGTAAGCGCTTTGTTGTGACTTGCTAGAGACCGGTGTTCGAATCCCAAAACCGAATGGGGAGAACAATTTGTATCAATTTGTGCCTTGGTCTTTCTGCAAAAATGTTGTAACCCCCTCTTTGTGCAAGAATGTTGTAACCCTTTCTGCCCGGGTTGTCTCTGACAGAGGCGGTAGGAAGCCTACCTCCTAAATGATCTAAATCGTGTAGATGAAAGTGAAAAAACAACAATAGCAAAAACCCAACACCTACATTTCAACAACAACAACGAAAACACCTACATTTCAACAACAACAACACACACCTACCTTTCAACAACAACAACACACACCAACATTTCAACAACAACAACAACGAAAACACCTACATTTCAACAACATCAAAAATACCTACACTACCTAACAAAAGAAAGAAAAAAGAAACAGAAAAATCGTTCTCAGACAGCCAAACCGTGTGGCTTTGGAACTGAAGAGATGTTAGTTTAGTTTTAGTAAGGTTTTATGGCGCTCGAAACTACATACGGTCATACGAGCGCAATCTAACGAGATGGAAGTACACCAGCGGGGGTTGAATCCTTCTGTTGTTTGGGGAGTCTAACTGACAGAGAGGAGAGGGGTATGGGAGAGGGGGGGGGGTGCTGAAATTTAGCCGGCATCGGAAGGCACAGGCTGCTTTCACATCTTTGAATAGGGTTTGGAGGACCACGGATATCTCGCTCCGAACAAAACAGAGGAATCTACACCCCTGGGCGGTGCTACTGACTAAAGTGTCTTTAGGCCATTCCCTAAGGGGAGACATTTATATGTTCTCATGCGCAGTAGAATTGTAAATTGTAAATGAGCTGATCCATCAATGTCATGCTCATTACTGTACTGTGCCTGAACTGTAACAGGGAACTGCTGCTTTTTCTTTTCTAATCCTTACTATCGTCATTTTTCCTCTACTTCTTTTGTATGTTTGTCACACTCTTGTGACCCGCTATTTCACGGGTGCCTTGATAGTCGAAGCAAACTCTGTGCTGTTGAAGCTAGAGAGGTGAGCAAAGTAAGCCCGATTCCCTGTAAGGACTTTTCTGTTGGCATCCACCCCATGGCGCTCATATGACCTTATACAGTTGCGAGCGCCGTAAAACCTTACTAAAACTTTTTTTAAAACTTAGAAACCGACAGATGGGTCACAGAGAAAGATGTACAGAAAGGTGGGAAGACACGGAATAACATGAAGTCAGGAGGCTAGCCCAGGGTAGGGAAAGGTGGAAAGTGTACACGGCCTGTACCCTAATACAGGGGGAGAAAGACAATGATGATGATGATGATGATGATGATGATGATGATGATGATGATGATGATGAT
>NW_004797490.1:223839-225275 GCF_000002075.1 Aplysia californica | reverse complement strand
TGAACGTTACTGTCAGTTTAGTGAACGTGTGGTGTGTGGTGAACGTGTGGTGTGTGGTGAACGTGTGGTGTGTGGTACAAGTTACTGTTAGTTTAGTGAACGTGTGGTGTGTGGTGAACGTGTGGTGTGTGGTGAACGTGTGGTGTGTGTCACAAGTTACTGTCAGTGTCAGCTTAGTGAACGTGTGGTGTGTGACACAAGTTACTGTCAGTGTCAGCTTAGTGATCGTGTGGTGTGTGACACAAGTTACTGTCAGTGTCAGCTTAGTGAAAGTGTGGTGTGTGACACAAGTTAATGTCAGTGTCAGTTTAGTGAACGTGTGGTGTGTGACACAAGTTACTGTCAGCTTAGTGAACGTGTGGTGTGTGGTGAACGTGTGGTGTGTGACACAAGTTACTGTCAGCTTAGTGAACGTGTGGTGTGTGGTGAACGTGTGGTGTGTGACACAAGTTACTGTCAGCTTAGTGAACGTGTGGTGTGTGGTGAACGTGTGGTGTGTGATAAACGTGTGGTGTGTGGTGGACGTGTGGTGTGTGTCACAAGTTGCTGTCAGTTTAGTGAAAGTGAACGTGCGGTGGGTTGTTGGCAGGTGCCCTAGTGTGCTTTGCTCCTTCTTTCTTATCAAGCATCCATCCTTATCTCTCCTCCTTCTTTCCTATCAAATATCCGTCCGTGTTATCTCTCCTCCTTCTTTCCTATCAAATATCCATCCCTCTTATCTCTCCTCCTTCTTCTCGTCATAAAGATACTTTCTAGTATCATGTCTAATCTTCAGCACCTGTATGACCTGTGTACTGTGTTGCAAGAGGCTTGAAACTGTCACTAAGACTCAAACTGACGATACAGACCCTCCCCCCTCCCACCCCACCTTCTTTCCCCCTCCTGACAGTGTGTGACATGGGTGCACCTTAACAAACATTAATTACCATCTCTCATACAGTTTTACATGTTCACATTCGTTATTCATGTTTTTACACTCTCAAATATTTACACGTTATTACCTTGGACTCATTTGGAACTCTATATCTCTTCCAATAAATTATACATAAAATGGAAATGAAATTTACTCGCATTTCAGGGAGCCTTTGTGCGAATTTACGTCATGAAGTAAACCAAACAGCCGGCAGTGTGTGTTTGACCTCGCGGATGTGTCAAGTTCTGTTTACTTTCATCTCCTCGGGCGTACACCACGACACGTCCAGTGTTTGAGGAGGAGGAGGAGGGGACGGCTGAGGTTCGGGTTCCCATCCCGTCCTTGAAGAATGGTGAGACGTCAGAGAGAGAGAGAGAGAGAGAGAGAGAGAGAGAGAGAGGGAGAGAGAGAGAGAGAGAGAAAGAGAGAGAGAGGGGGGAGGGAGAGGGAGAGGGAGAGAGAGAGAGAGAGAAAGAGAGAGAAAGAGAGGGAGAGAGAGAGGGGGGAGAGGGAGAGAGAGAGA
>NW_004797490.1:220308-223528 GCF_000002075.1 Aplysia californica | reverse complement strand
TGAGGGGGGGGGGGAGAGGGGGAGCTTGGCCGTCGTTTCTCAGATGGAAGGAAAGGTGTTTTAGTCTAGTTTTAGTTAGGTCGTACGGCGCTTGTAGATGCATAAGGTCATATGAGCGCCAAAAGGTATTATAGCCAATTATAGCTTGTTCACTTTCGTCTGTCCGCGTTAAAAATATTCTAGCTCATTGAGGAATTTACACCTATGCCCACGAAACTTTGCATGGCCTTTCTGCGGGCCAGCGACCAAATAAAAATTTATTTTTAAAAATCTTGACCGATATTAAAAACCGCTCTTTGGATGCATACACAAGATCACTGAAATAAAGGACTTTTTACAGTAGCCTTGAATTCAAATTGCTCAATTTGAGACAGCGACACTACCCTGCCTCCACATTTCAGTGTAAGCTTGTAGATTTCATCCCCGGCTGTCTGGACGCTGGGCGAAGACTCGATTCCGGAACCGATCCCCACGATGAATGCTATGGGAGAAAAGTTCCGACTCCTTTTTATGTAAACCAACGGTTACCAGTCCATTCAATAATAAAAATCATCTTCTTTAAAAAAAGAAATTGTTTTGGAAAAATGAAAGTTGAGGCCTCGAAGTGTTCCGAAATCAAGGTTATCTTAAATCTTGTAGATGTTCGGAGCCAACCAGATAACCACCGGAAAAAATCACTTTATTAGAAAGTAAGTAATTGGGTTCGGAGTCGATTCCTACGATTCCTCCTAGCTTTCAATAATCGGGAACCTAGCCGCCCAGCCCTACCACGTGCTCCATGTGAGTCTCGAAAAATACTCAACCCCGTCTCTTGAATCGTGTTTCTTAGGCGAACGTCAAAGAGTGGTGTTGAGGAAAATATGTCTACTTTTAAATGTATTAGGTGTATGCTGTAAATCCACTATTATATTTTTGACCCGCTTTAAGCTTACAGCAAAGAAAACGTATCGGAACCTTAGTTTGCAGTGACTTTTATGAATGGACTTTAAGATTATTTTGGTCGCTTAACTTTTAGACCCTCATGCAAAGAAGCAGAAAGATAAAAAGATTAAATAGAGAGATTTGTTTTTAACCTGTTTTAACCTCAGCCAGGAGCTGGTGTCATAATCGAGGTCACGATCTGATTATAGGACGTTAAAAAGTCGAGGACAAAAGCACTCTCAGCAGTCAAGTTATTATTAGGAGTTAGTTCCCCTCACATCTGTGAGGTAGACTCGACCAGTGTCATAGTTAGCTTACATAATCAGCGCGTGTGGTTGCTTATAACTGTGGCTCGAAAGGGGTGAACAGGGTATATGTGACAATGAAACAGTTTTGACTGCTATGCACATGTTCCCTTCAACTCTATATGTAAACTCTTCCAGCCTCACTTTAAGCTTACTTAATCAAAGCTTGTAACTGCTTATGGAGTGGCCCGATAGGGGCGAACGGGCTATTTCTGTGGCAATGAAACGGTTTTGAAGGTTAGGCATAGCCTATTGTTCATTGGTGATTATGAACGTCGTTTTACACTTAATTTATGAGGTTTACGTCTATGGGTGAATTTGACTGTGACAATGTTTCAAAATTAGGAAGGGAAGCAGTGATTATTTGATTATATAGACGCTTCGCCACTAAGACTACTACTACTACAACTAATTTCTCGCAGCTGTTGTTCAGTTCGGAAATGTGATTTTGGAGGCTTTGTTGGTTTGGATGAATAAGACATTAGTCCTCTGGGAATAGAAGTTAATTTAGGCTTTCTGGGCTTTGGTTTGCGTATTGCGTTATTGTGTCTGTATAGATTATGAAAAGGACGAGAAATAAAACGCATCCCTGTCGTACTCCATATCTTACTTTGAACCAGTTTGTATTGCCCTCCTTTGTTTTTACCAAGCGTCTTCTGTTGGTATATAGAGCTTTGACATCTAACCGTTGTCCTCTGACGCCATACATTCCAAGTGTCTGCTATTGGTGTATAGAGCTTTGACATTTGACAGTTGTCCCCTGACGCCATACATTCCAAGTGTCTGCTATTGGTGTATAGAGCTTTGACATTTAACGGTTGTCCTCTGACGCCATACATTCCGAGTGGCTGCCACAGTTTGACACGGTTTACTCGTTTACTCTATCGAAAGACTTTTCCTGATCTACATGTATGAAGACGATGTTGTGTGCCGGGTGAAAGGTATCGTATGAACCATTTTGAGTAAATACATTTTATTGCATTTTCTGGTACAAAAATCATTTCTGAACAACTTTTTCTTGTTTTTAATTTTTAAGATAACTTCAGTACTTATGAGATCCGGTTAATATTTTCAGGTGGATGCGGAAATAAAGTTTTGAGAAAAATGGCTTTAAAGTTTCCTTTAGATTAGGATCGAGTTGTACTAATGAATATCGATCGATCGACCAGCCGTGCTGTTTGTTTAAACCTTTGACAAAACTGTTACTACTCATAGGGAAACTTTAAAAACCCAACAGTTTGCTACAATTAAAAGGTTATAAAGTGTCATTAAAACGTTTTTTCTGGAATTTTTATATGCCTGATTTCTCAAAATGTTGGAAGTACTAGACTCTTTCTCAATGAAGTGAAAAGTAGATTTGTTAATCATTCTGTGCAGAACATCGAGGAAGAAGTCGTCGCAAGTATAATTTATTCTCTCTTACAATTCCTTTTCAAGAAACAAAAATGATAGCTTTCCATTAAATAACAATCTCTATCTGTGGAAATTAACAAATTTACCCTTATGTGAGAGGTGTGACTCTAATGAAATTGATGATGAATTTCGCTTTATTTTCTATTGTTCACATCAAAGGAAAGTGTTAATCCCTCCCAGCCTGACTCGGCCCAGTGACAGAAATATGCACTGTTTGACCCATGATAAAAGATATGTGCACAACCTGTACTTTTTCATTATAGAAACCTTATTTATCAAATGAGTGTTTTATATGATGTGATGTGGGCCAATGGCCTTACACACTGATTAAACGTACTAAAACGTTTTTAAAGCAAATTCATGGCCAAGTAGAACTACACATTTTGCAAAGTGACTCCACTTTGCTATCGAAGTGTGTGAGGGCAAAGATAGTAAATAACAAGATGGGCTACTCAGCCAAAAAAGTGTCCGCAGGAAGTATGCTCTTTGCTTCAGATGGCGCTGCAGTCTGTTTTGAAGCTCTCTTTCGTTTTCCCAGAAGAAGAATAGGAATAGCACCTCCTTGCGTGCGCAGATCGACT
>NW_004797490.1:217629-219092 GCF_000002075.1 Aplysia californica | reverse complement strand
GACAGACAGACAGACAGACAGACAGACAGACAGACAGGCAGACAGACAGACAGACAGACAGACAGACGCAGTGCGGAGAAATTCAGAGAGAAGTTCTCTAAACCCAGAAGTGTGTGACAAACAATACTTGGGAGTGACAGAAGGACAAAGTTATATCCGGAGTGACAGATAGAAGGACAGACTTGTGTCCGAAGTGACAGAAGGACAAAGCTATAAGTATGTCCGGTCTGATAAACCCCACAATGATATTGTCACAGCGCGGACCCGAGCAGCTCATGGACCATCAATAATTTATTAATAGAGGCACCATCCATGTATGTCTAGGCGCTGTTTTAGCCGGCAGCTCATGGTTCACGGCCTGTAACCACTAGAAAGGATTTGAACCTCATGAAGTTTGTTCTTTTGTGACTCTGTCCTGTTTGTGTGTGCAGTGAGGGAGGATTGTCCTGTTTATGTGTGCCATGAGGGAGGATTGTCCTGTTTATGTGTGCAGTGAGCGAGGGGTCAATGGCGGTGGGTGGACCAAAATTTGAGTGAGGCTTAGGTTGCTTCCACTTCTTTACCACCAATTAATAGCAAGCAAAAAGAACAATACAGTGATGGTTTTTCTGTACTCACGGCGAGCCACAGCATTTAGAGAACCATTCAAACGAGGAGAGTTACCTTTGTCTTCCACCTCTTTGTTCTACGTTAAATTCTTCTGGATGATGGGGACGAAACCGTTTTACCTCCAAATTTATCTAATTAATTTTCATCTGATGAAATAGTTGCTTCAAAAGTGGTTTGATGTAATCAACAACTTTTAAATTTCAGCGATACTCACACAAACATGTACACACAGCACCCCAAACATTATTATATCGTCTATGAGTTGGATTAGGCCGAGTAGTCGCGGGAAAGTAGAACGCACCTAACAACGGCCCAATGGGTGCACAGGTAACTGTGTCAGTTGGGGAAAGTGTGTCGTAAACTTTCACCTCATTGTCAGGGCTAGGAGAACGTGAGCCCTCTGTGCAGTGTTATTTTATTTTCAAGTCGTCTAACTTTTTACAAGAGGGGTTTCATTGAGGAAGGGCCGTGAGAATGGCCACTTCATTTGCTGAGCCCTAAAACATTTGATAGGCTGTTAGGTTACTATAGTTGTAAGCGGTGAGAACCGTGATTGGAGAAACAAGCAAGCCGCCAAGTTGATCACGGTATGTTCGTTGCGGGCGATCGTAACAGTTTCAACCGCTTATTTCGTTATTTTCATTTGCTTTGGGATATAGTTGGGGGAAGGGGAGGGGGGCTCAAGCCTGTGAGCCCTTCACTACACACTGCCACTGCGAGGGGGATTGTCATTGTCCTGTTTATGTGTGCACTGAGCGAGGGACAACGACATTGTCAGAACAGGATCACACATGTCGTTTTCACAAAGGCACGCATCACCGCATCCGGTTCTGCGCAACATTAATATCTCCCCC
>NW_004797490.1:214377-216361 GCF_000002075.1 Aplysia californica | reverse complement strand
GGGGAGGGGGCACAATTGAGAGCGGGTTTAAAATGGGTAGAAGAGGGCGAAAAATGTTCAAAATACTGTTTATCTCTGGAGAAATGAAGGTCAAATGTCATTAAAAACACTCAAAACGCTTCTGGAGAGCGCATCCACAAGGAAACGGATATTGTTGAAGAAATCGACAAGCACTACGAAAACTTTTACAATAAAGTCAACAGTCGTAGTAAATCTTTTGAGTTTGTTTCAGAACGTACGGATGGAGTTACTAATTAATAACATATTATGTCTTTCTAGATTATCAGAGGAAGAAAAGGTGTTTTGTGATGCCCCAGTACTGGAGGGTGAGGCAGCAACAGCCCTTAACTCAATGAAGCATGGCTCTGCTTCGGGATGCGACGGTCTGCCAGTCGAGTGTCATCAAGTATTCTGGGAGCATAGTAAGGACTCTCTTATAATGGAAAGTTATAACTACAGCTTCCAGATCAACAAGCTGTCTCCATCAGAAAAGGTAGGAGTAATATCTTTTCTGCATAAGTAAGTCTTTCCACACATAGCCTCTACAACTGGAGACCAATTTCCTTAAAAAATACAGATTACAAAATCTTAGCTAATGTTTTATCTATACGTCCTAACACTATTATAGATAAGCTCTTTGGAGATGAACATACGGGATTTATGAAAGGAAGACACATCCATAATTCACAGAGATTGGTGATATTTTACTCAGACACAAGACCACAGATTCATCAGAAATCATTCTTACGGTAGACTTCAAACACGCTTTTGATTCTATAAACACTCACTGTACCCTCAAAAGCCTAGATATATTTGGCTTTGGTCCAAACTTTCGAAAGTGGGTTGAAATATTAAATACGTGGGTAAAAAATAGAGGTTTTGTCTCAATGACATTTCCAATGAGTAATGATGTTCGACAAGGTTGTCCGATTTCACCTCAACTATTCGTTCAGGAAGTGGACATTTCAGCTCAAAAAGTAATTCAGAATAACACCATAAGAGGTATCAACACGTATCCGGGTTTGGAGTACATTAAAATTAGTCAGTATGCAGATGACACAACTTTATTCCTAAGGAATGCCAATAATTTGAGAAGAGCCATGTCCGTCCTGAATTATTTTACGGTCATTTCAGATCTGCATTTAAATTTGAATAAATCTTACGCCATGTATGCAAATGGCCTATCTGTAACTACTCAAATTTCCGATTCAGTTTGTTCCAACCATTAAAATTCTTTTGGCATATATTTTAGTAGTAAAAAAAACCGTTAGAAGAACTAGAAAAAAAACTGGAAGCCCAGGATCCCTACCATCTTCGGAATTTTTGGAGAATGGGCAAGAAGAGATGAACAATTCTTTGGAAAATGCACTTCATTAAAACTTTTGGAATAACGCAGTTTATTTTTGTAATGCAAAGTATATCGTTACCAGAAGATGTCCTGGGCCAAGTGAGCAGTGTTGTTTTTTTAGATTTCATTGGAAAAAGCGTTTCAACAATGAAAGGGCTTTTGAAAAAGTTCAGCTGAAGGTTGTTTGTAACGGGCTTGACAATGGAGGTCTGAAAATGATTAACTTGACTAACTTTCAAGATTCCATTCTCTTGAGCTAGGTGGAGGCACTTCTTGCTCGAAAAGCGCAACGATGGAAAATCTGGCAGTTGCTGTACCCAAAGTTGTTGGTGGGTTGCAGGTTTTTCGAAGCAAGGTAGAAGTAAATGAATTTAAAGGGCTCGACGCTATATCTAGTAAGACTGGAGAAGTGCGCTTATGAAATGGTTAGATTACTCTAATAAAGATACAGATTACGTCCTCTATTTAAGGGGGGGGGGGGCTACACCTGGAGGCTATCTCGCTTATTACTGGACCGAATTTTACCACATTTCACACATATAACAAGCAGAGTAAGGAGTCTTAAAATCCGCAATCAAATTTGAGAAAAAAGTTTCGTTTCCATGGATACGCCGCCATATTGGATTTTATTGACAT
>NW_004797490.1:209773-214277 GCF_000002075.1 Aplysia californica | reverse complement strand
TAGAGAAAGAAAGAGAAAAAGAAAGAGAAAAATAGAAATGTAGAAGGAGATATAAACAGATGGATAAAAAGGCAGAGAGCAGTTACTGAGAATGAGTTTGAGCGTAAACCGTGTAAGGCACACCCCCAGTCTCCCATCCCGCCTCCCTCTGTCGTATTCTTCTTTCTCTGGGTCGTCCACGACTTTCGTCATTAGCCATCGGGTTCTCCAAATTGTATCGATCGCCTCCCAGCCCGAATCGACAGCAGTCTGCCAATACAATCGTTATTGTTCTCTTCATACCCGTCCCCTCTCCCTCCTTCCCTCCCCTCCACTCATCCTTCCAACCCCCCTCCTCTCCTACTCCCCCTCTTCTCCGCCCCCTCCTCACCTTCCTTTCGTCAACCAACCCACACCCTCTGCCCCATGTGGTGGTAAGATCAATGGTTTGTCAAGGCAGACTTGCAAGTTACAAGACCTAATGGATGTTACTTATAAGGTTTCTGTGATCACTGAGTACAACGAATTCATTTATTAGAACCCATTCACTGTTGCTCTTTCAAACAAACCCACCCTCACACCCACCAATCCTTGCACACCCACACACATCCATCCACCCACACACACACTCACGCACACACACACACACATACCCACATACTCTTTTGTTAATAGCTCACTCCTGTCAGATAAATTTCATTATGTTACAAATATGCCCTTATTACCCCCTTTCTTTAAAAAAAAATGTTTTAAGAAATAAAGAAAAGAAAAAATCTATTAGCAAATGACCTAAACAAGATCAGTATTTATAACTCTACCTTTTCTGTTCTCAATATTATTTTTAAAAAAATGTTTTAGCCCAATTTAAATCTTTTCTCATTCACGGCAAATCTATTTGGAAATTTCAAACGGGCTTATAAGGAGTGCCACAATATAACGGAACTTTTCTTCTAAGAATACATGACCTTTGGATAAAGCTGACACTGAGAAAGTATCTTCCCCAGTCTTTGATCTCAGTGCTGCGTTTGACACAACTGGCCATTCAGCTCTACTGGAACGGTTATAATGTAAAACTGTCGACCTTTCTGTGAAGTTGTATAGGTTTAACGCCACTATCAACATTGTATGGTTATTAAAGAGGCGGGACCTCCCAACTCAGAAAGAACCGACCCAAGTGAGAAATTCGTGTAAAGTGCCTTTCCCAAGGGTGCAACATCGGACAGAGCTGAAGCTCTACCCACGAACGATTGCGAGTCCGGTAGCCTAACCACTACAACACCGAGGCCACCTCGCTTTTCTGTGTCTGTGCTGGAGAGTTGTATTTCATATTTGAGTAGTTGCACTCAGTCAATTTGTGTCAATGTGTCAAACGCATGGAGTCCTCGAAAATTCCATTGTTTTATGGAATGCCTCAAGGTTCTTTCCTGGGTTCATACGCTCTGTACACAGTCTTTGTGAAATATTGTAAGAGCCCGTGGTGTAACCTTTTATGTATAATATGCTGGTGAAACAAAGATGTATGTTATGTCCTGTGCAAAGCGGCGGGGGGGGGGGGGGGGGGGTGTAAGTGTTTTGCGGTGTTCGCAACTGCATCAGGTCATTTGAGCGTGTGGGTGGGCCATAATAATGTAGGCATTTTCAGTCTGTGATGAATTAATTTTGTCTAAAGTCTGATGTAACCAACTTATTGACCAGCATGAATAAGCTGTAGATCTAGTACTGAAAGTGCTCAAAAGTGGACAGTGGCAGCGAGCTCGAAGTGGTCGAGGTATTATTACTGTGTAACACCTATGGGAAGTTTGAACTTATTAGCACTGATACTATCTTACTATCTTGATAGGTTCTGAAATAAATGTTACTTTTAGTGAGAACGAGGTATTTTCTTTGACCATAAATTGATAATGAAGCATCAAATCGATCACCTTTGCAAACAAAATTTATACATTGAGAACTGAGAAGAGAAGATTAGATTTTTCACTTTTTGAATGAAAGATATCTCCAGAATCCCATCTCAAAACGTTTTATACATCATGCCTTTGCTTTTGTGATTCCCTTAATGCCAATTTAAGTTTGGAAAAAATGAACAGCCTGTAGCTGTTCTAAAAGAGAGCTATGCGATTGATCTTTAATGAAAAAAAAGCAAAAGAACACATCACACCTTTACTGATAACGCTACATTAGCTACCAGTTTAAGAAAGAATCGATTACAAAAAGCTTTTTTATGTCACAAGTGCACGAACAACAAAGTCCCACATCTTAAAGAATCATGCGAGCCATCAAGACATTAAGAGATCTTCGTGTGAGAGTCAGACAGTGTAAAGCCTAATTCCTTGGGTAACAGAATCTTTTTATACCCTAATCATTAAGAAATTCTCTCCAATCCAAGAAGAAATGCACATTTATTAAATCAGAGAGAGAGAGAGAGAGAGAGAGAGAGAGAGAGAGAGAGAGAGAGAGAGAGAGAGAGAGAGAGAGAGAGAGAGCGAGGGAGAGAGTTTTAGTAGAGGTTTTACGGCGCTCGCAACTGAATAAGGTCATATGAACGCCAAGCAGTGGATGTCAACAGAGAAGTCCTTACAGCGAATAGTGCTTACTCTTCTCACCGTTCTAGCGTCAACACCACCATGTCGGCTTCTCTACTATCAAGGCACCCCGGAAATAGCGGGTCACAAGAGAGTGACAAACATACAAAGAAGTAGAGCAAAAATGACAATAGTAAGGAAGAGGAAAGAAAAAGCAGCAGTTCCTTGTTGCAATTCCGGAACAGTTATTAGCATGACATTGATGATTCAGCACATTGACAATTCTGCTGTGCAACAGAACATCGTAATATCCCCCCTTTGAGAACGGCCTAAAGACACTTAAGTCAGTAGCACCGTCCCGGGGGATGAGAGAGAGAAACGGAGAGAGAGAGAGAGAGTACGTAGAGAATTTATAATGGATATCATACTATTATTATGCTAATACGTTTCCACACGACATGCCCCAGTTCAGAAAATGGAAAGTTAGAAATTATAGTTTCCTTTTGGTAAGAGTTTTACATCGCTCTCAACTGAATATGGTCATATGTTAGAATAGGATATTTACTCGATGACGTCTGGAGAAAGATGAGTCTTGTTTGAATATTACATAGAACTAGTACAAGTCGTACATTCAACTATTTGAGGACGATTGCTTTAGTCGTTCAATGCCTTTTGAAGGCGTGCTATTTGAAAATACAACACAATAACGTGCGTTGTAAAATATACACATTCGTGTCTCTGACCTATTTATTCTAGTTTTAATTGCCTTTGTTCTACTTATTTAGCTATTCTAATGTGAGCTTCAACTACGTCCTAAAAAGTTGAAATACGAGAAGGCTGTACACCATATAACATTAAACAAAACTGGTTTTTGTTAATTTTGACATTTGCATTGTGTAATCATTGCCCTTACTGTCCTATGGTCACTCAAAGTCAAAGACTGACCGATTTCTTCACTTTAGCGGCCCTCTTCCCCCCTCTCCTCCTTCCTTCCTCCCCTCCCCCCCTTCCTCCTACACCCAGCATTGTGTGTGGTGTCGCTGTCAGGCGTTCCGTTACCTAACACAGAAGGCGTGAGTTCGATATCCGCGGGGTCAGGTTTTGTGAATTGTTAGGCCTGCTTTTCGTCTGTATATTTGTGACGTTGTCGACCTGTCTGTATGGGTTCTCGTAGCCTAGAGGTTATGTTGTTTGCCTCTCATTCAATAGGTCCTGGTTTCGAACCCGGATAGCGACGGCCATTTTTCTTCTCTGAATTGTCTCCTTTCCCCTCCTTTCCTGCTCTTTGGCAATGGTCTGTCGTTTGCATTCATCTTCACTCTCTGACCCCACCCCACCCCCTCACCTTCTTTGCCCCTTCCTCTGGGCTCCTGACTCTTTCTGCAGCCGTTCTACTGCTACTCCTTGGCTTCTTCTTACTGCTCTCTTTCAGCCACATGCCTGATCTTGAACACCTGGCCTTCTCGGACAAGGGCAAAAAATCTCGGAGGTGCAAGTTGCGCAAGTTAAAGATCCCTTGGTGGTCTAAAATCGATAAGAGTAGGCTTCGGCGCCACCCGAGCAAAATTCAAATTTCCTACCTACTGAAAATGTTCATATGACCTTCTGCAGTTTCCAGCGCTGAAAAACACTAACCTAAAAATAAAAAAAACCTGTCTTTAGCCAGGGGTTGGTCATGACAAGCAGGGTAAAAATAGCTCGTCACTATCTAGATTGTTTCGATTGTGGCGTAAAAATAACTACAATTATAATTATGATTGTGTACCTTTAAACCACTTATTCTCCCCTCCATACGACCGCTCTCCTTGTTATGCATCACATTTAATTTGAACCAAGGAATAACTATTACTGTCAATGAACATTTCGCTACCTTAGAATTACACAGTTCTATTTGACATGTTTGGTCATAATATTGTTCGGAAGTGGCGGCTCGTGGTTTATAGAACTGACTGGCGGTCATTCACGTCGACTATTTTCCCCTCCCCCACCCCCTTCCTTCACAA
>NW_004797490.1:208325-209673 GCF_000002075.1 Aplysia californica | reverse complement strand
TATATTGTTAAAAACTAATATAATATTATAACTTTTTAATATCAAACCCTTTTTTTACCATCTTGTATACAACGGGTATCTAAACGTTAAAGGATATAAACCAAGATGACCGATTAGTCATTAGAAAAGTTCAGGTGTTAGACTACAACAAAGTATAAAATGCGATGAGGATCATGTGTATTTAATTGATAACAACTTAAGGGTGACAACTTTTATTTCAGTGACGCTGTTGTAGGTACTATAGGAAGAAAACGTTTTCTTTTAGCAATAAGTAACGTTGAGCCATCACTGTGCTCAGGTATTTGGAAAATGAAACATCGTGTTGATATTAATGAAAACCATTGTATAATATGTCATGGGGCGTCGTGGTGAAATCATGCGCTGGTCAAAGTAATGACACCCAAGAGACTGACATTTTCCCGTCCGCTGGGCAATCGTTCTCCAGTCATCTCTTCCCCCCTATCACCGTCTAGCCCCTACCTCATGAGCTCTCAACTCTCCAGGTAGTGTTTGGCTTTAGGTGAGCGGGAAGGGGGTTGAGGGCAGGGGAGATGAGGGATTAAGGGATAAACAGTAAACAGAGCGTGAGATGAGATTGTCGGCAGACAACACCAGCACAAGGACGCGTGTTCACGCCGTGACATTTGACGGGTGTGCCTGGGCAGAAGTAGAACTTAACCCTATCCGTACGTTCTGGGGTCATTTTTTACCCCCAGGGTTGTATTCTTAATTTTTTAGAATTACAAAAATCCTTTTGAAACTTTCAGTATTTCTCAAAAAATCATTTTGACAGACTGCTATGCAAAGCGTACAGATCGGATAAACGAGTTAAATTTCCTCTTTGGAAAGTGGTGGCACAGAGTTCCCCACGTCAAGTCGTATGGATACGATAGTAAAACACGACGTACGCACAGGGTTTAGACGTCCGTCTGTTGACTTGCAGCACCGCACGGCACGGTGAGTGAACGCGGGACTGCTCCTGAGTTCCTTAATAATTTTCCACCGCTGCCACTCACGCAGACAGAGGCAGCTCCTCCTGGCGGGAGACAAATGACCTTTGCCTTTGACCTCACACTGACCATCCCACAAACGGATTACCCTGAAAGACAAAAAAAAAGTAGAGCTTGTTTTAAAGTCAAATATCAATTTCCAACTCAAAGGGAACCTTAAATATTCTTTAAAAAGGAACGAAAAAAAAGGAGGAAATTTCATATTTCTCAAACATGGTCGAGCTCTGTCATAAAAATATGACACTACACACGGATGAACTTCTGTGGTGTGTCTCACTTTCTGCCGGTCTTGACAAATATAATGATAAAAATATTGATGATGATAATAATAATAATAA
>NW_004797490.1:201592-205453 GCF_000002075.1 Aplysia californica | reverse complement strand
TAAAACTGAATGGAAATCGTCATCAGCAATAAACCTCTAGTCAACAGTTCAGTTGACAAAAATCTGACCGGCACCGCCGGTCTTGTCCAGTTAACAAACCGCCCCTGTTGTTCGGAATCGTTTTATGAGTGGTTGGCTGGTGCTCTGGTGTTGTTTGTTTCCTTTGTTTCTATCAAACATTTATCGTCCTTATCTCTCCTTCTTTTTTGTGTTTGTTACTCTCTTGTATTCTCTAATCTTCTGCTCTTTATATGACCTTATTGTGTTGCCAGTGCCATAAAACTCTTACTAAAACAAACAGGAGTCGTTTTCAAGATATTCAAAGAACTGCCTTCGAAATATCTTTACATTTCAGACATACACATCTTAATTAACGTCTAATTTCTCAAAACTATGTATTGAGCAGTTAGAACTTTGTAAATTTTCTAGGGTAGCGATTAGTACCTTTAAACTTATTCATGGTTGGCCTATTAAAACACGTAAAAGGCCAGTGCTTCCAATATGAAATATTTATGGTGTCATCTATTTTGATGGGATAATAAATCGAACTGAACGTTTGCCGATGATCTTAATTTATCTCGAAAGTGATCCCTTCCTTCCATTAGAATACTGTGACCTGGATACAGCAAATATGTGCCACAGCACGGTGGAATCAGGCGCTCGTCATATTTCGGCCTTATAGAGTTATTGGTATCATCTGAAAGCATTTTTGATTGCCTTGCTGTTTTAATGAAAAAGATACCAATTTATCTTTAGTAAAAGACGAGATATTTTTGCGATTGAATTAGATGTGGCCGCCTGGGTGTCACAGGTAAAATTAGCACGAAAGCGGTTGCTAAAGCTTGGTAACTTCCAAGTTGAAATTGTTTTTAAAAACTGCAAATTTCTATTTGCTTGTGCTGTTAAGCAACGTGTTCAATAAAACCCACTCAAGAAAAAGTATTGAATCTATACAAGAGGTGCTGAAACCAACACACACACACACACACACACACACACACACACACACACACACACACACACACATGCACACACACACATGCACTCACACACACACACAGAAAGAGAGAGAGAGAGAGAGAGAGAGAGAGAGAGAGAGAGAGAGAGAGAGAGAGAGAGAGAGAGAGAGAGAGAGCAGATAAAAATTGCTCAACTGATAGGAAAAATATCTCTTTTTTGATTTCATAATTTTGACGAGCGCCTGGTTTCACCACGATACCTCACTTATGATTGATCTTGGTTGATCTGATCACGTTAAGCCAAATGAGCATCAACTCATAATTCGCTCACGCTGTCGTATAAACACACTCTCACAAATACATATACATACACATACACTTAATACATTCACTCACATACACGCACACATACACACACATACACACATACACACTCATACACACACTCACAGACAAGAGAGGGATTGGGTAGAATCTAACAAGAAGAGGGAGAAAGAAAACGATGGAGAGAGGGAGAGGCACTGAGAGAGAGATAGAGAGAAGGAGAGAGAGAGGGATACAGAGAGAGAGAGGGATACAGAGAGAGAGAGAAGGAGAGAGAGAGAGAGAGAGAGAGAGAGAGAGAGAGAGAGAGCATAAAGTGCGGGTCGCCATTTTATTGGCGCAAAAACACTAACATAGTGACACGATCATTCTCTTTCTATGATGAAGGGATGAAAATTCGTGTAAAATACCTTTTGTCAAGGACACAACGTCGGGACTTGGGTTCGAAACTCAAATCCGCAAAATAAGGGATACAAATTTGGCTGTCTAACTACTAGTACAAGAGTACAGATTACACAACATGGCATTATGTGGTAAAAAGATTCTTGAAACGATTATACAAAGAGAGAAACAAGTGAGTGAGAGAGAAGAGAGAGAGAGAGAGAGAGAGAGAGAGAGAGAGAGAGAGAGAGGGGGAGGGAGAGAGAGAGAGAGAGAGAGAGAGAGAGAGAGAGAGAGAGAGAGAGAGAGATAAAGTGATAGTGGGAGAGAGACAGAGGGAGAATGAGGGGGGGGGTGACGAGAGAAAGAGATACAGACAGAAACACACACACACACACACATACACTCAAACACACACACACATACACACACACACACAAACACACACACACACTCACACAAACACACACTCACACACACACACACAAACACACACACACTCACACAAACACACACTCACACACACACACACACACACACTCACACACAGAGGCAAACAGACAAACAACCATTCAAGCAAACAGACAAAAAAGTAAATGTCCTACGTATGCCCATGCATTCCAATATCAAACACGTCCCTTAGTTCTCTGCTGAGTCTGGTTTGTTTTCCCTTTCCCGTCCAACACCTATGACACTTAGTCTTCTTATTCTCTAGAAACTACTCTAATCTGCAGGCTACTGACTGAAGTGTCTTTAGGCCGTTCTCAAAGGGGGGATATTAAGATGTCCTATCCACAGTAGAATTGTAAACTGGCTTATTTATCAATGTCATGCTCATACTGTGCAGGAATAACATAGGGGGACTGTTGCTTTTTCCCCCCATCTTTACTATCGTCATTATCATCTGCTTCTTTTGTATTTTGTCACTCTCTTGAGAACTGTTATTTCCGGGGTGGTTTGATAGTTGAAGAAAGAGGGCTGTCTCTCGTTGCCTAGAGGTTAAGGTATTGGCCTCTCATTCAAAGGTCCTGGGTTCGAATTCGGGTAGCGACCGAAACATATTCTCTGAAATTGTCTCCTTTCACCTCCTTTATTGCTTTCTAGCAATGTTCTTTCGTCTGCTTTCACGTCATCTTTCTGCCTCCACCCCCTCACCTCCTTTGCCCCCTACTCTGGGCTCCTGACTCTTTCTGCAGCCTTTCTACCGCTACTCCTTGGCTCATTCTTACTGCTGTCTTTCAGCAACAACCCTGATCTTCTGATAGGAAAGATCTACACCTAGCCTTATCGGACAAGGGCGAGAAATCTTGGAGGGCCCGTGTGCAAGTAGCGCACGTTAAAGATCCCTTGGTGGTCTAAAATCGATAAGAGTAGGCTTCGGCCGCCACCCGGGGAAAATTCAAAATTTCCTACCAACGTATCCGGCGCTCATATGACCTGATGCAGTTGCAAGCACCGTAAAACACATACCAAGACTTTGTGCTGTTGAGGCCAGAGAGGTGAGCAAAGAAAAGCTGATTCCCCGTTTGGACGTCTCTGTTGACATCCACTGCTTGGCGCTCATATGACTTATACAGTTGCGAGCGAGGAAAACCCGTACTAAACAACTAATCTGCAGCATTCATATTATTACCTAATTGAGTTTAATGTGCCGTACGACGTTTACTAAATCTACAATACCCCAATAAAAAAAGAACCCAACAACAACAAACAAAATGAAACAAAATCAAAACAAATTATTTAAATAATTATATAATAATATGGCATTAACCGAGCGCTCAACCCCGATTAAAGTACACAGGCTCTGAGTCTGAGAGCTTAAAAACACAAAAAAGAACAAACAAACAAAGAAACAAAAAAACAACGGACATATGTTCATGATCAAGAAAAGTTTCGAATGCAGAGCTGATGTTTACTTTCTACCAGTAATTGTTTTATGCTGTGTTTATTTCATGACTCACTTAGTGAAGGTGATTTGTGAGGGCATGCTGGCCTGGAACGATAATATTATTATTCTTATGAAAGGGGTCAGTGCCCCTTTCACGACTCTCCTTTATTTCCCTGTCTCTCCGACTCTCTTTCTGTTTCTCTCTGTCTCTCTCTCTCTCCCTGTGTGTCTCTCTAACGCTTTTACTTTTACTCTCTCTTTCTCTCTCTCTCTTTCTCTCTCTCTCTGTCTCTCTCTCTCTCTCTCTCT
>NW_004797490.1:199552-200704 GCF_000002075.1 Aplysia californica | reverse complement strand
TGTGTGTGTGTGTGTGTGTGTGTGTGTGTGTGTGTGTGTGTGTGTGTGTGTTTGTGTATGTGTGTGAGGGGGGATAAATTTGTCAGGATTCCTTATGTAACACACTGGAAGGCTGCAATGGGAAGACCCAGATCATCACAGAACGAGGCAGCGAGAAACTATGTTAGGCACAGACTGCTGTTGAGAGTTATTGTTGTTCGTTCATGAGTGGGAGTTACTGTGCTTGCATGTGTGTATGTTTGTTTGTGTATGAATGTTGAGTGGGCGTGTATATATATATGAAATGTGACAATTTTGAATAGAAAATATTGAAGGTTAGATAACGTCAACGAAAGCGTCATTGCTCCAACAGTAGGCCTTTCTTACCTTTAAAGGTAAAAAAAAAAGATACGCCTTTATTAAGATCTGAAGGAATTTAATGAGCCTCACCTCCAAAGTACTATGGCAAACTGTGAACATCAGCGTTTGAGAGCCTCCGCGACATCGACAGATGTTATTTTAATGCCCGCATGAAAAAACATTACGTTGGTGGGCAGTTAGAAAATTTTAGGGTCTGAATATTTCGCTTTTTAGAAAGAGTTTTCGGCCACTTTTAACACAGTAAAATTGTACAAGTACCGAAGATCAGAGGTACTACACGAGAGTAGCAAACACAAAAAAGGGAGAGAGAATAGTAACGATAAATATAAGGAAATAAGAAGAAAACTACAATAGAGCACCCTTCAACCACTCGCTCTTCTGAAAGGTGACGACAAAATTGGTTACAAAAAGGTTGGCAATCACTGGTCTACTGGACGTGATAGGTTTGCTTGTCGAATTAATGATAATGCAAAAAGATGATCTCCTCTGTGTTTTGAAGTAGGTATATTAACATTTGTATTGCTTTTGACTAATTAATAGCCTGCATATCCGTATTTTCTGTGAATGCGGCTGTATTCTCATTTCATTATTGCTATCATTATTTTAATATTAACCATAATTATCATATTATTATTATTACTATTATTATTGTTATTATTAATAATAATAATGATGATGATAATGATAATAATAATAATAATAATAATAATAATGCCTCGACCGTCAATTCTGACGATGACTAATAAATACATCAGAAGGGGAGAATATACATCCAGCGGAAAAGAAAAGTTG
>NW_004797490.1:192669-194732 GCF_000002075.1 Aplysia californica | reverse complement strand
TAATAATAATTGTTATTAATATTAGTAATATTATTGATATTATTATTTTTTCCCGTCACTTCGTCCCCATCGAAACAATGTAGATCATTAAGAAGGCTCTGTGCTTTTATCCTGACCGTCTAAGCCAACTCGGGCTGAGTCAGATACAGCATCACATAAAAGTATTCTTGAGAAAACAACACTTTCCCAAACGGGGATAGAACACACGTCTTTTGATGCAACAGTGAAATTCCTGGGGAGGGGGTGGGAGAGGGGGTGCGTGGGGTTTCAACCATCAGGTATGCTTTATGCCCTCATCGTCAAAATATAGATCAATGAGAAGCTGCGTGTGTTACGAACTTGCCTATCAGGGTCGAAGCGAGCTGGAAGACATAAAACGTCCCAGAAGACAGATGGAAATCCTAATCCTCAATAAATTCTTTTCCAAAAAACGAGAATGGTACTAGATGTCTACATCTTCTGAGAAAACTGAAAGCGACAACCTTTCACCACACTGCAGACGCCGTAGAAGTGTTAAAGCTAGCCCACGGGTACCAAAACTGTACCACGTCGTATAAAAACACTACATTTTAATGGTGTAGGCACCTACGAATGAAACACCGTAGTTTAAAAAGCTGCAATGTTCACGACCCTTAACCAAACCTTCTTTCACTAAATCCGCGTAATCTGGAATTCAATACGCTGTTTTGTGCCAATGTTAGGCCTAAACAAGTAGCATAATATTAACTTTATTGCTAGAACAGATTTTTCAATTACATTTTAATCACCAGAAACCCACCAAAAAACAGAGCACAACGTGTATACTACGATGAAAACGCATGTTTTAGGTCAAATTATGTGCATGGCAGTACAAAATGTGCTGCAGCAGTATTACTTTTGTTTTGCAAACCGGACGCATGTATCCGCAACGTTCTCTTAAAAATTTGATTTATCAATAGTTTAGATCAACTAAAACGTATGCGTAGTAGTAGCTGGAAAGTTGTGTTTTCAAAAATAAATTGATTCGTTTTATTTATTTTGTTTTTCAAAATTGTTTTTACATCTAATCAATTAGTTAATTCATTAATTAATTAATTCATTCATTAATGTATTCATTTATTTTTAATTTTTGAGGTTTTCTCTTCTCAAACACTGTAGGAGGCTCCTAAATTCCAAAGATATTTGAATTATATCTTAGACCAGGTACTGACATGGCCGTCACTCTTTCACAAAAAAGGCTACATATTCTTAAAGTGCAACAGCAGAACAACCATACACCCGTTGTTCTCTTCTCTCCTTAAAAATGTTGTTTAACTAATATACACCAGGAGTACTCAAATTAGGGATACCGCCCCCCCCCCCGCCCTAAAAATACAACAACCCCAAAACAAAACTTTTGCTTGTCTCCTAGCATGCCATTTTGTTCTAAGCGAAATCAAAATCTCGTACGTCCATGATGAACCAGAATTACGTAAAAAGAACATAGTACAGTCTGACATTATCTAAGGTCAAACCCAGCTTTCCCCACTCTCTTAGAACAGAGAATCTAGCTGAACCAGGCCAATGTCCTCATACAATATCATCAATAAGTGCCTGCCAAGAAAGGACCCTCGCTAAATGTTACGGCGCGCGCGCACACACACGCATCACACGCAGGTGCGCAACCATCGGTGATCGCGTGAGTGGGAGGATTAATGATTTATCCAGACACAGTATTTGCTTATTGGTAGCCGGCCACACAGATAAACGGATTAGCAGGGGCGAGACGAATGGGGTTATGGGAACTTGAAGGTTACCAGAATATTCTGGTCGTTTCTCTCCTGGGTGGTTCTTCTTATGATGTATGGTTGTTCTGGTGTTTTACTTTAAGAATAGCATACTATTATTATAAATACATAATTATATAACCAATCCTATGAAACCTTCAATTCTAATATACATTGTTACGTATAACTTCCATGGTGGTGTCTAGCTTGAAAATAAGTCAAGTTCGTGGTTTTGTTATGAATTACGTTATTGATTTTGTTATTATTATCATTATTATCATCACTATCATTATTATTATTATTGTTATTATTATCATT
>NW_004797490.1:184903-191842 GCF_000002075.1 Aplysia californica | reverse complement strand
CCCCTCCAGCATTACGCTAACGGAAGAGCTAGAATAGATTGTAAACTGTTTATGCTCACCTAGTTAAACACGACTCTGTGCCAACAGGGAAGTAAGCTAGCTAATGTCTTCATGTAACCATTGATTTGGTGGTCCCATCAAATACTTTACTTTGATTAGCCCCTTTAGTGCTGGAACGAAAATATTTACATTTGTGCAGATAAGACAAAGTCAACATTTAAGATATATTATTTCTAAAAAGCCTTGAAATATGTTCTCTTATTCAGAATCCAAAACTGCACAAGGTGTGTATACATCTTCTATCTAGAATATCCTCTTTAAACCTTTTAACTTAATGGTACTGAACCATAATATTAGTTTTAGTCAGAGTTTCAAGGCATTTGCAACACATTAAGGTCATGCAAGTACAGCCGATTAGAGGAGTTACAAGAGAGTAACAAAAAGGAGGAGAAATATTATAAGGTCAATATTATGTTTGAAAGGAAAGTAGGAGCCAGCCACACCATAGCACCCGCCAATCACCCACATAAACCAGTGTTGGAGAACACAAGCGATTACAGACATGTACACAACAGTTACAAGGTTAGACACTTCCTCACCTGGTTTGTTGAAAGTAAATATTTACACCTCTGTCTACATCGGGGATTTCTTACTCGTGGCTTGCTTTCTCGTGGATTGGGTGCCAATTCAGGCCCACGGATCGGTATTTTGCAGCCTCTGCTTGACATCAAAGTTAAGTGTTACTTGGGCCTAAATGTGGCTGTGCTGTGTCAGGGGAAGTTCTGCCAGGTCTCTGGCAGCAAAAAATAAATAAAAAATAGGAAAGAGAAACCTATACTGTTATGTCTGTCCTAAAAACAGTTCATGTTTTGAACTGCATTTAACAATATTTTTCAAAAGATTTTTTGTACTAAAAAAACAGACTAGGTGTACTTTTGTTCCTATAGTACTCGTAGAAACTTTTTAGAAACCTTACTTTTCCTTGAGAAATTCGTGATGTGGCCCATCCAGGGACATCCCAACCCCAACCCCTTCATTAAATTGAATTTGAGAAACCTGGTCTAAACAATTCAGATCATATAATTTATGAATTGTCCTCACTGCACGATACAGTCGGTTAAACAAAGACATTGCTATTATTGTTGTGAGGTATGGTACGGGTTCAACGCCCCTGATGCCTCTATAAAGATATGCATATCTTGCTCTCTGCGCCGAAACAAAGAAACGAAGAGAGACATAGGTAGACCAGGATCATGTTACATAGACAACTTAAACAGCTGGGGGACCGGGAAAGACAGGGACTGGGGTAATGTGAGTCTTGTGAGAGCTTCCCAGAGGAGAAATGCATGGCAAATTAGGATTGGTGGTTTCTATATATAAATATTTTATGGATGTCCGTCGGGGCGCTTTTGAAAATTTGGCGACCAGCTTCCTCCACTACTTCCGGTCTGCAGCTTTTCTGAGCGTGTCTTTGAGTTCTCAGGCCTGTCCATTCCTTGATGTTGTCCTCCCAACTCTTTTTCGGTCTGCCTCTGCTCCTTTTTCCCAGGTTCATCTTGGCAAGACCGGATGAACGGGTGATGTGTTAAAACCATTGCAGTTTGCGTTTCCTGACCAGAGTGAGAAAGCCAGCTTATGGTCCGATTTCGTTTTTGATCCGTGGTTTGACTTCATCAATATTATTGTGATGTGATCTTTTTATGAGATACCAAGGAATTTTCGGAAGCAACATGCATACAAAAATACTGACATGACCAGGGAACCCATCAGTCTGATCTTTGATCTGATGATGATATTTCTGTTGTTCCAGATTGTTTTCAACTAGGTCATTGCTGCTGAAGTTTGCGCTATTCTGGAGATTATTTCTTTTCTGGTTTTGATCCTTCGTTTATCACTATTGCACCCAGGTATATATGAAGCTTCGTAGGTCTCAAACGTCTTGTTATTGACTTGGATGTCCACTGTGATGTTCTTTTTGCTGTTAGACGTCAGTTTTGTCTTCTCAGCGCTGATTTCCAAGCTGTAGGCTGTGAGGATCTTTTCAAGACGGTCTATTAAGCTGACTAGTTCTTGCTCTTGTCCCGCAAAGCCGTCTATGTCGTCTGCAAAATGTAAGTTATTAAACGTTCTGTCCCCAATACTGACTGTTACTTCGTGATCTGCGAGTGTATCTGTCCTGATCCTCTACAAGAAAATGTTGAAAAGAGTGGGTGACAGCAGACAACCCTGGGGTACTCTCACTGTAGTTTGGAACCATTCCCCAATGTAGCTGTTGAAAAAGACTGCGCTCGTACCTTTGTTGTATAGCTTTAAATGAGAGAGTGAGAGAGGAGAGAGAGAGAGAGAGAGAGAGAGAGAGAGAGAGAGAAGAGAGAGAAAAGAGAGAGAGAGAGAGAGAGAGAGAAAAAGGGAGCGAGAGAAAGAGAGAGATTAAGAGAAAGAGAGAGACAGAGACAGAGAGAGAGACAGAGAGACACAGAGGGAGAGAGTGGTAGCTGAGTAAAAATGACACTGAGAGTTGATGTACCGTAGGTTACAGAGAGAAACAGACAAAGGTGGAAAATATAATAAAGATTGTTGGAATAGGTGAGATAGATAGATAGATAGATAGATAGATAGATAGATAGATAGATAGATAGATAGATAGATAGATAGATACATAGATAGATACATAGATAGATAAGAAGGCAGGCAGGTAGGCAGAGAGAGAGAGACAGACAGACAGACAGTAAAACATACAGACACACAGACAGAAACACAGATAGAAAGACGTTGCTAAATCAATCAACTCTGCCACCTACATTTGAACATCTTAGATGTCAGATGATCCAATTTTGTAAAAGCACCCTTCCCAAAAATACCCCGAACTTTAAATCCTCACATCGTTAGAGACACTTCTGAGATCCTGCTCTGTTAACTTAATCTCTTGAGAGGATCTGTTGACATTACATAATCCATATGACAAATGTATGTCTCTCTCACTCTCTCTCTCTCTCTCTCTCTCTCTCTCTCTCTCTCTCTCTCTCTCTCTCTCCCTCTCTCTCTCTCTCCTTGCAGCTGAAATCTGAACCTTCTTAAAAATAGACCAAAGAGATATTGCATAATGACTATGATATTATTGATTTCTTCCAACATCTCACCGGTAGCATTCTTTGCTATTTCCATCGCGTCTCTTTCGAAGCTCTTACCTTCCAAGCTGTAGCTTTGATTTCAAATTGTATCCTTCATCTGATCTCGTCTAATCGAATTTGTCTGTAATACTGCATGTAACAATAGGTTTGGTACTTCCATACAGTCTGTCTGTTTTGATCCTTTTACGATTATGCTGTCTCTTTACTGCCGTCTACAGTTACACACACAATGAAAGACGTGCACGGATCTGCCCAGTCAATATGTTACTTGATATGTCTTTTTGTTTGTTTTGTATAAAGTTGTTGACTTTGCTTATTACGTTTTCTTTATGTTACAATAAGACTGGAATATGAAAAGATGTGACGAAACATTTAATCAGCTACTTCTTCAATTCTGCGACCTACATTTCAAACAAATATTTTATTACAATAATTAGATGGCAGTTGGGTCTACCACCTCATATGATATTTTTGTTTTGTATAAAGCTGTTATTAACTTTGCTTACTACGCTTTCTTTAGGTTGCAATACGAACGGATTATGGAAAGATTTCAGCTTCTATCTCAATTCTACGACCTACATTTAAAAAACATATATTACACGAGATTAGATGTGTCTTCCATCTCAATATGTAACATGATATATTTGTTTTGTATAAAGTTGTTGACTTCGCTAATTATTACGTCTTCTTTTCGTGTAAATGAGAATAGGATATAAACAAAATAATGTGGCTGTACCAATCAGTTTCTCCCTAAATTCTGCGACCTACATTAAGAAATATTAGATTTCACAAAGGTCTACCATTCAAGGTATTAAATAATGTGGTTATTTTATATAACAATGTTTACGTTTCATTTCTTTTTTAACCTAATGTTGCTATGAGTTTGAATTCAGAGGGAGAGGGAGCCAGGGGAAAAGAGAGAGAGAGAGAGAGAGAGAGAGAGAGAGAGAGAGAGAGAGAGAGAGAGAGAGAGAGAGAGAGAGAGAGAGATGGGAAATATAATGTTGATAACTAAAAGATAAAGTCTGTCTCCCCTATTTGTGTGGAGTGTGGTTGCTGTTTGTTAGTTATATAATTTATGTAAGTGTGTTTGTGTGTGTGCATACGATGTGTGAGTGTGTGCGTGCGTGCGTGTATATGTGAGGTAGGAAGTGGGGGGAGGGGACATTAGATTTTACTAGATTAACAATTTAACACCAAGGTATGACTTCTATCGTTTCCAACATATTGCCATCCTGCGACAATTCATAATCTAAGAGGCAGATATAATAACATAAAGTGGAAAATATCCTACTGGGCTACAGCTTTGTTTCAGATTCACGAATCACGAGAAATTGATTTAGAAAATTGAAAATTCGAAGCAATCTTGAAGTTATTTTTTGTATATTCCCTCGGGGATCGCAATGTGACATACTACATCAGACCGCATTGTTGTCTCTGTCTTGTGATGCTGTGTCAAATTCCGCTATCATGTTTTGACACAGAAGAGTTTGGTCACACGAATGGCTGGCTGTGATTGTACTAAAGATTTCAGTTAGATGTTATACCTGCAGACGTATTTATCCATTTCGTTAAAATTTCTTTGTGGTCTTTTTCCACTGATTGTCAACCAGGGTGATGTCAATTTTATGAATGGTTGGGTCGACCGAGGTAATGACAGGTGGTATTTTTTTGCCCCGCTTTAAAGTAATTGTACATGAAGGTGGGCGGTACGAAAATTATATTAAATTAACCTTATAATTGTGGCAAAAGTGGACTGGCTAGACAAAAAAGTTTGCAAGCGCTAGATTAATCTTATATCATTGCCCGTGTCTTTAATACAAACGTTGCAGTTACCGTGAGGTGTTGTGAAATGATTAAGCTTTCTACCGTTGCTTGTAAGAGGCATGGGTTCGATTCTTGCTTTGGAACGTCTGATATATCGAGTAACTCTGTTTTTCTGTTGGAATGTTGTGTTCGACTTATCCCGATTTACCAATGACCAAGAACACCGAAAGCCAAAGCTCTTTCGTAATGATCAGACTTTTCGTAAATGGCGTGGTTAACGTTTACAAATTTCGAACAGATCGCACTTTATTTTTTTGGGTAACATTTATCGGTCCTCTACATCGCTCCCCGACATCGATCCCATCCTTTTATAAATAAATACATATTATATAAGATGAATGAATGAATGAATGAATGAATGAATAAATGAATGAATGAATGAATGAATGAATGAATGAATGAATGAATAAATCGACCTAAAAGTAAATGAAAATAGAGGCACTACGCGGAAAGTATTATTCCGGGTAGGTTCACCATGTCGAAATAATTCTTTAAAAAGTGTCTTATGGGTGATGGAAAAATCTTGGCTGTTGTTTATTAGATATTGATTTGAAATAAAAATCATCTTAAATAGTTTATTAAAATCGTGGCAGGGGACCTAGATCTAAGGAATTGCGGTTCTTATTAAGTTTTCAATTGCTTTCAAAGACCTCACAGGGAAAATCAATCACAGTCATCAATTCAGAAAAAGTTAACTTTGGGTAAATTGGTAGATAACCTTTTATTGAAGAGTGCACCCTAGCAAACACTGTCAAAGTGCAATGTGTTTTCAGCTCTGTAATTTGAACTGGTCCAACTCTATAATTAAACTCTGATTAGATCTCTTTTCGGTTAAGATCAGTTTGAGGTTTCCACTTGGAATTTACTTGCCTACAACGCTAACCGGGGCTTCCCAATG
This sequence comes from Aplysia californica, assembly GCF_000002075.1. Taxonomy (NCBI): domain Eukaryota; kingdom Metazoa; phylum Mollusca; class Gastropoda; order Aplysiida; family Aplysiidae; genus Aplysia; species Aplysia californica. The sequence goes on along the minus strand of NW_004797490.1, from coordinate 185,986 downwards.
TGCCTTGTGAAGAATGAATTGTAGAGAATATTTCGTTGGCTCATGTTTTATCATTCTTGCTGGCTGCACTTATCACTCTTAAGATGACAATTAACAAATATAATTATAATTATAATCATAATCACAATCATATTTATAATCAAGATTATACTCATAAACATACCATACTTATACTCTAACGCATAATCATACTCATAATCAGAATCAGAATCAGAATCAGAATCAGAATCAGAATCAGAATCAGAATCAGAATCATTATCAGAATCATACACAGAGTCATAGTCATACGCATTATCAAAGTCATAATTATTATCATTATCATAATCATAAACATAGTCATAATAGTACCCATGATGAAGGTTACTCCTATAATACCGGTACTGCCTTCTCTCTGGTAGCGCTAAGCGTCTCACAATGAAATGATATAATTTTAATTAACGTTTCAAGCATAATCATTCAACGTACAACAATCTTTCATAAACGCACACCCGAAATTTCTGTCTCGTAATCATCATTACTTATCCACCTCGATGAATTTAGATACAAAATGCAGTTACATTGTGACTGGTGGAGAGAAGTGAGACGAAAATTCATATACGTAAAAAATCTTACGTCTTTGGAATGGCCCTTCCAAATTTCAAATAGCGGAACATCGTGTATTTTATATATAATAATTATTATAAGAAAAATTTAGGTGGCTCTAGCGTCAGTACAAAAGTACGTATCGATTGTTGTTGTTGTTGTTGTTGTTTAGTTTTTGTTGTTTTTCTTTTAACGAACGTGAGGTGTGAAACTCTACGTTTTCAAAGAGACGTAACATGTACGTTTCCTTCTTGTCATTGATCCGACACCAGGTGTGACCCAGTGGTTTATTTTCCTCCAGCATTCGTCTGTTGTCACAGATGTGCACTGTTTACCCAGACAGCTTCATATTTACGAACCAATTAAGCATTCAACCCATTCAGAAGCTATTATCTTTTTTGTTTTCGTTTTTGTTCCGTTTTTTTTTTTTTTTGGTTTTTTTTTATTTTTAAGAAGACAATGGATCCACCATACAGACGTGTCTGTCATAAAACAACCCCC
>NW_004797490.1:172118-184803 GCF_000002075.1 Aplysia californica | reverse complement strand
CCCGACTTAGAATAAAATAACAGTAACAGTTTGTGGATCACATTACCAAATCGGGCAGGACGATTGAAGTACTTTCTAAGAGCTTTGTCCGCATTGGGTTACTAAATTTTTAGTCTGGCGGGGTTGTTTGTTTTGTTTTTCTTGTTTTCTTTTCTGTGTCCCAGTCTTGTCTCCGTTGTGCCCGCCAATTAGAGCGACACAGGAGGCATTCTCAGGGATTCTTTTTGTCTCTCGTGGAACCAGATGGAAGCCTTAGTCTACTTCAATTAAGCTTCCTGGTTGTCTTCTCAACCTTTCGGGGAGAACACAAGAAAGTGTTGTTGGGGACAAAAGAAAGTCTTTAGGCGAATGAAAGAAATTCTTTTGGACAATGGAGGAAGAGAAAGCAGTGACCAAACATTCTTTTCGAGGGAATGGGAAGCTTTACATTTCAGACTCGAAACTCTTGCGGCTTCGGTCACGCAGCTTTCGAAAAAGACGGTGAGAAATTTAGCGAGTTTAAAGCTCATTGCTTTCTCAAGGAAAAATAATAATCATGATATGCACTTAGTATGGTGTATGGTACGGTCTTGTGTGGTGTGGTGTGGTATGGTATGGTATGGGTTAGGTAGCGTAGGGTAGGGTAGCGTAAAGTAGCCTAGTGTAGGGTAGAGAAGGGTAGTGTAGGGTAGCCTTGCGTAAGGTAGGGTAAGGTACTCGTAGGGTAGGGATGCGTAAGATAGCTTTGGGTAGACTTATCCACTTCTACACTTGGGAATCGAACTCATTCCTCCTTCAGCATGTAACAGTGAGCATCCAAACCATTAACCACAGACGCCTAAAATAGAACCATGTGGCTCCTTCTGGTAAACTTACAAGATCTATGTAAAGTTTCAAAGACCGACGTTTCTAGCGTAGCAGTTAAGCACTTCGTTGTCACACACAGAACATCCGACTGCGATTTCCAAGTGGGAAGAACTTTTATCGAGTATTTTGGTCTTTCTTCTGGGATGTTGCATCCCTTTCAGCCCGGATTAGCTCTAGCAGGCAGAGTCCTACCCGGTCTCCAAAATGTTCTAAAGAATTTTCACTGGGTGCGTGATCTGTCTGCATTTTTAAAAAGTCTCAAACAAAGTTTTCTGTGATAGAACTATCTTTTCAACTGAAAGCGTGTTTTAGATATGATTGGCTTATCTAGGAGGGGAACATGAGAGAGAGAGAGAGAGAGAGAGAGAGAGAGAGAGAGAGAGATCAAGCCAGACGGACTAGATAATATTCATGATGTAATAGAGAGCTGTAAAATATATAGAGGTCTTTGAGTTATGGAATTTGCACTGTGGTGTGTATATTATATATTAAGAAAAGCATTTTTTCCGGCATTTTGAAAATTTTAAACTTTCTTTTTTTTGGCTCATCACCGTTCTCGTCCAGATAAAAACACCTTTCCATGTGAATTTTACTAATAAAAATTGATAAATTGCAACAAAATGTGATTTTTATAATTTTCAAGGACTCTCAACCTATTGAAACTATTGAAATGTTGTGGGCATTTTCTCGTTAACCTTATCACTGAAACCAGGCGACCAAACCTTCCAATCTCAAATATCTCGATTTTTATACAAGATAACGTGTACTTTAAAAAAATGAGATCAAGGCAAATGAATAAGCTTTCAAAAGATATCAATAACTCCAGATGCCATGTCGTGGCACAAATGTGTCAGGACGTAGTGGAATCAGGTGCTCGTCAATAGTTGGGTTTGTGGAGCTTGTTTGCTTGTCTTGCCTTCGACGAAAAAAAATACCCATCCATCTTGAATAGAAGTCAAGTTATTTCGAATTGGAGGGGATGGGAGTCACCTGGTTTCATGGATTCAACTGGCAAAAAAAATGGCCGGCCAAAGTCTGGGGACTTACAAAGCTTGAGAGTCCTTGGAAACTGAAAATGTAGATTTTTGGGGCTTTAAATCAGCGTTTCACAATAAAATTCTCAAAGAAATGTGTTTTGGAGTGGTCGTAAAGTGTTGTGCCAAAAAAGAAATGGATAAAAATTGTCATACCGGGAGAAAAATGCCATTTTTTTCGATTTCTTTATTTTTACGAGCGGCTGATTTCACCGCAATGCTTCACATATATAACAGAAGTCTGGTGTTGGTGTGAATCACACCCTAGTTCAGAAACGTATATCAAGCTATGAAATGTACCATTTTATATTAATGATTTCATACATGTAGCTGAGGTAAGCTGGCTATATCACTCACTATAAAAAAAATCGGGTAGCACTACACGATGCTGACTGGCCTCTGTGGTGCAGAGGTTAGGCACTTGACCATTATCCCGACTGAACTTCTCTGTATTATAATACAATGTGCATTTCTTTATCAGGATCCGGCTCTCTGTTATTTACATAGTAGATATGCCGAGCAACTTTAGAAATAATGTTTCCTTTCATTCAATTTCAGGATTAAGTCCTCTTGATTCTGAACTGACGAATAACGCTGCAAATTCCACGAACACGACTACTCCCATAAGCAGGCGTCCATTTTCCTGGAAAGAACGAACACAGAAGAGCGGAAAGAATGGGCGTTCCACGCTAAACTTCCAAGAAGATTGGCCATAAAAGACTCAACACAAGCCCAGCCTGGGTTAAGCTGGATATTGGAGGAGCTGTAAGGTGAGCAGTGTTGTAACAGCTGTTTTACGCCACGAGCAATGCAGTTTAGATCAGTGTTGTCAACCTTTTTAAAGTCAACGCACACTTTTGATATCTTCAGAGTAATGCTAAAGTTTTTTGGACTGCCCACAAACATGTATTTCCTTGCAGAACATTGAATAAAAGCATGTCAGTTTCTTGGCGATCGCAAACAAAATAAGCATTCCACACAGTAGTGGGCAATATTGACCAGGTCGGCAAACAATGGTTTAGATCATAAAGAGACATGCTATTTTGGAACACTATTTATCTAGTCGTTACTCTGACCACATGTTTACACACTCACACACACACGCACACACACAAGCACACACACACACACACACACACACACACACACACACACACACACACACACACACACACACACACACACACACACTTACATGCACATACACGCACACATACACACACATACACACCCATACACACACAAACGCTTTTTCCGACAAAATCATACAGACCTTGTTACATGCCCATGTGCACACTTCTACTACAAATCACCGGTCAGGATCATCGCTACCAACCTTAGGAATAAAAACAAAATGATAGGAAAGTTGTAACCTACAAAAACATGTCCAGCACATAAGTTAACCTCTATTTACCGAATATTTGGGAATTGTAAATAAGGTGCAGAAAGTCGAACGAATTATTTGAAAGGCGTTCTTGTCATCGACAGTACTCTGTGTATGAGAAAACCACGGAGGTCAAATAACTTTACTGTTTCTCTGATTTTTTAAACCTCAACCATTCAAGCTTCTGAAACAGATTAACCAGATCTCTGTAGAATTGTAGCTTATGATAATGGAAGAAAAAGAAGAGACATAATGTGGAAGCGTTTGGTTTTTTTCTTCGGAAAAACAAATTTCGCATTCGACGCCAGACTATTCTTCGTTTCATTTTACAACGAATAATTGGCCATGAATGGAGAGCTACTTGGAGATGCTGTGTAGTCTCGTCCACTGTCACTTTCGCGTTAACCTCTTCACTGCTATGTAAACTACTACATTCGCTTGTGTTCTCCAAAACTGGTTCACTGTCATTGTCTTATTTCAATTGCCCTATATATAGAAAGGTTTATGAGATATAACTACCCATAGGCAGTTACGTCTTCCTAAAGAAGGTGGCTTTGTTTGATTCTCTCTTGAATGAACATTAATTATATCTTTTCTCTGTACAAATGTATACAACACGTTTCAGCAATGAAATTGTTTAAAAGTTTAACAGTAGCACCACCGATATCTGTGCCCACGAAGACTTTGTAATAAGAAAAAAATAAAATGTAAGGTTAAAGACTGAAATTAGACTTTAATTATAATACTTATTGGTTGAGCCGTGTGGCTTTTCGGGTGGAAAGACCCGCAAAAGCTGATGAGTACTATAAGATGATGTTATCTCGGCGGATTTGGTTTCTTTAGGGATACCCACCCCACATCAAAAATAGAGTTCGAACTCATCTTTCGTGAGGGTACTTTCAGTAAGCAGTAGAGCTCTTCTTTAGTAGCGGATATTTTTTCCGATAGAAGAGCTCTTCAAGTCAATGGGTTTCCACTGTAGTTGACACGTCGCGAATTAGGACGAGAGAGACTGAAAAGGGCGGGGTGGAGGGGGTCCACGAGAGGGGGTCGCTTTCTTCTGTAACTTTGACTTGAGCCGGATTCAGTTCCTAACTTTTGTTTATTCAGCCCCTCCACATGTCTCTTCCCTTTCACTGTCTCTCGCTGTCTCTCTTTCTTTCTTTCCTTCTTTCATTTTTTCTTTCGTTCTTTCTTTACTTTCTCTCTTTCACACTCTCTCTCCCCTTCTCTGTGCCTTTCTTTCTTTTTATCTGTTTCTCTTTTTATGCCATTTTTGTTCTTGCTTTCTCCTTATCTCCGGCATTCTCTTTGTGCCCCTCGTTCTCTATCCGTCTCTTTGTGTGTCTCTCTCTGTCTCTGTCTCTGTTTGTCTGTCTCTCTCTCTCTTTCTTTCTCTCTCTCTCTCTCTCTCTCTCTCTCTCTCTCTCTCTCTCTCTCTCCCTCTGTGTGTGTATGTGTGTGTGTGTTTATTTCGTTCTCTTTCCTTCATCACCTCCTTCCTTCCTACCATAATTGTTCTACTGACCCCCCTTTTCCTATCTATCAAGCATCTATCGTCATTTTCTTCCCTCATCCTTCTTTTTGTTTTTGTAACTCATTTCTAACACCTTTAATCTTTGGGACTTATGCGACCTAGTCCAGTTGTAAGTGCCGTAAAAGTCTTACCAAAACAAATCTCAGTCTGATACGAGATGTCTTCTGTCACTTTTATGAGCGCCTGTGTGTACGTTACTTGTCTTGAGCCAGCTATCACATTCCTGTTGTCGTGTTTATGTGCTTGTTTAATGAGAGCTTGCTTTATTTTTTGTTGTTTTTGCTTTTTTCTTAGAGATGAAAAAAATATGTGATGCCCTCAGGTGACAATTATACTGTCAATACGTCAGAGAAAATGTTTTCTGTCTAGAGAGAGAGAGAAAGAGAGAGAGAGAGAGAGAGAGAGAGAGAGAGAGAGAGAGAGAGAGAGAGAGAGAGAGAGAGAGAGAGAGGGGGGACAGAGACAGACAGAGACAGATAGACATACAGACAGACAGACAGACAGACAAACAGACAGACGGGCAGACAGACAGATGGGCAGACAGGCTGACGGAAAGACAGACAGACATAGACAGAGAAACATAGTGACGGACAGACTGAGAGAGGCATGGAGAGACAGACAGAAGGAGACACGAAACCTGAAATACAGACAGACACTGAAAGAAATTATATGCCGCATCCTTCGAAAAACTATTTCATATCTAGCACCTTTTATAATAACTCTACCACAGTCATCTCAAAGCAAGGCTATCATTTATTCCTGGCCGATGCTACTTTGCCGGGTTTTTACATTGTCAGATCCTCTTTATCTAGGCCATGCATCTCTCCACGCAGTGCCAGGGTCACAACGGATCAATAGATATAGGTTACTTCCCCTTTCACCTTTCCATGCAAGGGGAGATTACTACTGCCGTGGCTGAACAATGGTGTCTGTCAGTCTGTCTCTCCGTCTGTTTCTGTCTGCCTGCCTGTCTGTCTGTCTGTCTCCCTTTCTGTCTCTGTCTCTGTCGATGTCTCTCGATCTCGATCTCTCTCTCTCTCGATCTCTCTCTATCTCTCTCTCTCTCTCTCTCTCTCTCTCTCTCTCTCTCTCTCTCTCTCTCTCTCTCTCTCTCTCTCTCTCTCTCTTTCAAGTTGCCTATAGAGGTACTGTACAGGGGTGATTGATAAGAATTGCTGATTTTGCGATTTTTTATTCATGTTTGTGTTAGGGTGGGAAGTGAGTGTGTGTTTGTGTGTTTTTGTGTGTGCGCGCCGTGCGCGCGCGCGGGCGCGCGTGTGTGTGTGTGTGTGTGTGTGTGTGTGTGTGTGTGTGTGTGTGAGTGTTTATGTGACGTTAGCGTATGTCAAAGAAAGAAAGAAAAAAAAGAGAGAGAGAGAGAGAGAAAGAGAGAGAGAGAGATGTAGTGATAGAGATAGATATAGAGATAGATAGAGAAACAGACAGACAGATAGACGGACATACAGACAGACAGACAGACAGACAGACAGACAGACAGACAGACAGACAGACAGACAGACAGAAGTGGGAGAAAAGGGGTGAGACTATAGATAAAGCGTTAGGTGTTACATTCCACGCCCGTAGGCCCGGCCAAAAATTACGTATAATCACAGCTCGAAAGAGGTTTAGGTAGTCCATCCTGATTATTTCGTTAGCTCAAAACATTTGACTAATAAAACGAATTATGGTGAAGAAAAGAAAATATACCAAACTTACAGCTGTGACAAATTATAAGAAAAAGAGAGAAAATGTGCTTGCCTTTTAAAAAAATTTGTAAATGTATGTTTAAGTTATATCATGTTAAAAATAAAGGTTTCGTTTTTCACTCCCTCATGAATGCATGTCCAAGTCGCAATATAATGAAGCCTTATTAATGATGTTGCTTACTTCTTTCCCAGTCTACCCCCCCCCCCCGCCTTCTTTCTCTCTCTATCTCTATATGCCTGTCTGTCTGTCTGTCTCTCTAATTCTCATTTTATCTCTCTCTCTCTCTTTCTCTCTCTCGGTCTCTTTCTCTGTCTCTCCGTCTCTCTGTCTCTGTCTCTGTCTCTGTCTCTGTCTCTGTCTCTCTCTGTCTCTCTCTCTCTCTCTCTCTCTCTCTCTCTCTCTCTCTCTCTCTCTCTCTCTCTCCCTCCCTCCCTCCCTCGATCCCTTTGTCGCTGTGTGTGCCGTTCTACTTATCTGTTTACCTTCTATACCTTTTTCTTTTATCTTTGTCCGTCTGTCTGTCTGTCTGTCAGTCTGTCTGTCAGTCAGTCTGTCTGTCTGTCTGTCTCTCCGTCTGCCTGTCTGTCTGTATCTCTCTCTCTCTCTCTCTCTCTCTCTCTCTCTCTCTCTCTCTCTCTCTCTCTCTCTCTCTCTCTCTCTCTATCCTACTCTATCTTTCATCATATTAATCTCTCTACCTGTATTCCACTCTTTGTCCCGATCTCTCCCAATCTCCACATTCCGCCTTTTGTCTCTATCTCGTTGCTTTATCTATTGATCTGTATCGTCTTGTTTGTGCTGTCCTATCTCGTGCTCTTGCGAAACCTGAACTGGTTCCCGGAATCAAAAGCATCAGAGTGGAGTCAGACGGGAAGAGGAAGTGATGTTATAGATTCCCATCACGCATGCGCAACCTGATCTCCAGCCAACGGTCAGTTAAACCAGAGAACTTGGGGTCACCTGGTCTGTGATGTCATCGCGCCCTAGACTACTGATCCACAGTTTTCGTTGTTGATGTTGTTGGGAAATCGATGGAAGAAAATGTCGACCCCGTCCTCAGAACAATTTGAATTTTTTTTTTTTTTAAATAAAAAAAAGTATATATATTTTGTTTGGGTAAGTTTTTTTACGGCGCTCGCAACTGCATAGGGGCATATGAGCGTGCCAGACACATTGAACATTTTCAGTTGGTAGGAAATTTTGAATTTTGCTCTGGTTGCGGCTGAATCATACTCATATCGATTTTAGACCATCAGGGGATCTTTAATGTGCGCAACTTACACACGGCACCTCCGAGATTTTTGGCCCTTGTCCGAGAAGGCTAGATGTATATTTTTCCTTTCAGAAGATCAAGGATGTGGCTGAAAAACAGCAGTAAGAAGGAGCGAAGGAATAGCAGCATAAAGGCTGCAGAAAGAGTCAGAAGCCCAGAGGTGGGGGCAAATTATGGTGGAGACGAAAACAGGCGACAGAACATTGCTAGAGAGCAGGGAAGGAGGTGATAGGAGACAATTAATTTTAAAGAAGAAAATATTTCCGTCGCTACCTGGATTCGAACTCGGGACCTTTGAATGAAAGGCGATAACCTTTAGGAACCTCTAGGCAACGAGAGCCCCCAATTTGAAAGTTATGTCTTTCGTGAATAATAGATCCTGTATGTGCGCCGTAGGTCAAGTAAGTCCCGAATGCGGGTGTTAAAGTTTACTTTTACCGTGAAGTCAACAGTGGATAAATTGTGTCTTTTTAAAAAGTTTTAACACTGTTGTTGGTTTTTGTTTGTTCAATTGTTTGATTGTATGTGTGTATGTCGTATTTTGGGTGATGCAAGTGCGTATGTGTTTATGGGGGTAAGGAGGGTTTGGTTTTTGAGTGTGGCCTTTGTGTATGTGTCCATGTCTGTGAGTATGTGTGTGTGTGTGTGTGTGTGTGTGTGTGTGTGTGTGTGTGTGTGTGTGTGTCTGTTTGTTTGTGTGTGCGTGTGTGTGTTTTCTTGAAAGTGTCACAATAATATCGAAAAATGCAAATAAAAGAAAGGGGGTGGGGGTCGAGGGGAGGAAATTGCCGTTTGCACAGATGATTGCTTCGGAAAGTTGGCCGCTAGGGCAAATTCGACCGAACATCCACGAAAAAAGGCGAATATACTGGAGCAAATATCTGCCCGAGAATAGTATCCAACACGCATCCTTTTTTTCGAGACACAGAGCCTAACTTATTCACATGGGTGGTTGACGGGTGCTCTGGTGTGGTTTGCTCCTTCTTTCTTTTCTAACATCAATTGTCCTTATTTCTCCTACTTTTTTGTGCATGTTTCACTCTCTCGTAACGCATCTATTCTTGGGCACAAAATATGCCCATATTGTGATGCAAGTGCAGTAAAACTCTCACTAAGACTAACTAACTTAACCAGCCCCACAGAAAAAAGAGAAAGAAAGAGAGAAAGAGAGACAGAGAATGAGAGAGGGGTGGAGAGAGAGAGAGAGAGAGAGAGAGAGAGAGAGAGAGAGAGAGAGAGAGAGAGAGAGAGAGAGAGAGAGAGAGAGAGAGAAAATGAAAGAGGGAGAGATAAATAGACAGGCAGACACACAGATAGACACACAGACAGACAGACAGGCAGACGGACAGATAGATAAACGGTCTTGTTTGACAGAGAGGAAGGTCATATGAAAAGAAAGAAAGAGGTTAAGCCTACTACGTGTGGCGCCGTTCTACCACCTACCGTGACGAGTAGATTTCCATTTCTCAACATCTCTGCAGAAAATAAACCACACAAAGACGTTCTTTTTTATTGATATATCATGGCATCCGTTGTTCGTGAGAACGTTATAATTTTCACTCTTTCAAACTTTGTTGAAGAAAGGAAATTGTCTACTTTCGACACTGCATGCTATCAATGAATCAAGACAAACATAAACTGACACCCCGTCGAGAGCAAGTTGTTTTACAGCCCCGGGGACAAAGCTGACACTGTGATTTGAAGTCAGCGCTGATGGCTAACTGAGCTTGAAACAAAATAGACAAAGATATTGTGTTTAAGCTCAGGCGCTTGATGTAAGATCTGTGAGAGGAAAGAAAAGATAGCAGCAGTCTTGTTCGTTTACCTGTTGCTCCTGTGCTTGTGAAAGTCTTTTGAAGCCAAGTCTGGCTGATTTTATAGGTGGGCTGGAGGCTATAGTGTCTGTCTCCGATAAGATAACAACGGAAGACCAGGGAGCAGTCACTTTGTTAAGCGAATACTTCAGGGTTGGTACTAAAAGAAAGTCAGCCTCCTAAATGATCTAATATGTGTTGATGATGGCGTAAAACCACCTACATAAAAAACCACAAACACATTTACTTTATTTTTATCAGTACCCATTAAGAATACAACTCTCAACTTCACAACAAGACACCTTTGTCAACTTGAAAAATAAGGTGCATATTTATAAAAATATTTTCGCTCACTGCAAACCAGGCTTGGAATAATATTAATGTGAATCAACACCTCAGTATGTTCGTGTGTCGGAGCTCGGGGAGGGAAGGAAGGGAGGGGGGAGAGGGAATAGCCTTCGACAGACTAGCGTTCTGTTCAGGTGGTGACATTTGATACGCTGCTCCGCTTCACGTTGAAAAGATGGAAATAATAATATTATATTCCTAGGATTGTACTCTTTATTATTATTAAACAGTTGACCTTGTATTTATTTTTAAATACTTTTTTTTTTACTTAGAAAAGCAAGTATGATTTTAAATGAAATTTTGTTCTTGCAAGAGATTTCCTTAATCAAATGATCGATGGTAAACACACGATCTCTCAGTAAGTTTAAAATCTAGCTTCATTTCTAATATGCTTCTTGAAGTTCTACTTCGTGTCGAAGTGGAAAAACAGGTTACAAATTATGTTCTTTTAGTCTTGTTTTTCTTTTTTATTCATGTTTTGTTGCACAGCATGACTGATGGGCGGATGGGAATGTCAATAAGTTCGTCTTTGTGAAGCAAGGCAATTCACACCGTCTTTGTAGCGAGGAAACTCACCGGAAATGTTTGGCATAATGGCAACTACAGTTTGCAAGGAAGTGTGAAATTAGAAATCAGCTGTTTTATCGTTTGTAACGCAGTTTTTTCAGTGCAGTATAGTGTATTAATTTAGACATTTATAATCGGTAACAAGTTGCCCTTTTTACTTTTTTTCATGGTTTTCAAATTTCATTTTCTTATTTCAAAGACGTGTCAAAGTGCATTAATTCGTTTTGCGGCGCTGTGATGCGAATCGATGGCAACTACTCACTGGTTTTGCAGACTATGATGTAATTTTCTATTTCAATTTGGTATAGATGTTATTGACTTTTCAGCTACCCCCTCCAATCCCCGTCCCAGCCCTCTCGTCCGTTTATCCTCTGTTATTTTTCCGCCTACGGATACAATAATTAGTCTGTCCTTGTGGGTGGCAAATTATGACATTTTTCAAGATTTGTGAAGGCCCTCAATCATGGGATGCTCGTAAAAAGTAGAGTTAAAAAGAAACAAATTTTACAACTATTATTATCATTATTACTATTATTATTATTATTATTATTATTATTATTATTATTATTATTATTATTATTATTATTATTATTATTTTTATTTATTTTTTATATTATTATTATTATTATTATTATTATTATTATTATTATTATTATCAAACGCAGTTACTGGAACACTTCAATGGACATTCAGGCCTCGAGCATCTTTCTATTTTGCCAGTGAGAGAAAGATGTCCAAGGCCTGTATGCCCATTCAAATGTTCCAGTAACTGCGTTTCAAAATAATAGTAATTTGTTTCTTTTTAACTCTGCAGGCATCTTAAATGCATAAGGTCATATTATAAACGCGCGGGACACATTAATCATTAAAATTCATTAGCAGAAATAGTCAGGAGCCCAGAAGAGGGAGGAAATGGGGAGAGGTTGTTAGAAGGTGAAGGCGAAAGCAGACAACAGAACATGATTAGAGAGCAGAAAAGCAGGTGAAAGGAGAACATTTGAATTCTTAGAGAAGAAAATTTCCCATCGCTGCCATGTTAATATAAGAACCTGAGTATGTGCGTGTAAGTGTGTCTGTCTTGATCAGTCCCTCTATCTCTTGTCATTCTCCCTGCTTGAGGTGTTTCTGTTTTAATCTAGGTCTCTATATGTCATGTTCTATTTATCTTATAAAATCGCATTCCATAATCGATTAAAAAAAAAAGACTTCCCATTTTGTAAATGGAACCAACATCCTTGATAAAATCGAGCTCTTTAAAGAAAATAGTATACATACAAAAAAAACAACGTCCCTTTCAGGAATGTGAATAAGCAGAATATGTTTGGTTTTTTGTAGAGGTTTAACGGCACTCGCAACTGCATAAGGTCATATGAGTGCCAGAAGATTGGAGGTGTTACAAGAGAGTAACAAACATAAAAAGAAGGGGAGATAAGGAAGATAGATGTTTGATAGGAAAGAAGAAGCAAACCACACTAGAGCACCCGCCAACCACCCACAGAATATGTTTGTCCGGCCTTCGCCCCCCCTTTCCTTTTTTATATCTTTTTTTCTTGTGCCAGGACAAAAAGCCTAACCATTACAACACACAGGCCGGTTCTCAACGCCTCACAATTTGCGAGCTGGCAATGAAGGTAATTAGCGTCCGCCACTCATGAGGGATCGCGCGGGGGTTAGGGGGACGCGACTCGCACCGCCCTGGCTTATGGGCATATCCAGCCCAGGATAAATTGGACAGTAACGTGAGTAATAGACAGGGACAGAGGAAAGGAAATAGATACAGATACAAGGAAAAAACAAAAACCCGGTGAAGTAGGAGCTGAAAGTAGTGCAAACTTCCTTAAAAAGGAGAACCGAACGTAATAAGGGATTTGCTAGGGGTTTTTTTGCTTGTTCGTTTGGGTTTTTGTTGTTGTTTTTTTGCTAGTCTTATTATCTGAAAGTGCATCCTTGGAGGTCGGGTATGTAATGAAGAACAGGGTAAGGTGGACTGAAATAAAAGGAAATGCTAAAATACTAAATTATGTGTACATATCATTTACGTATTATTATTCTCAAACGCCGACTTTCTCAGCCCTTTTTCTTCTCTCGCCTAGTTTGTATACTTTCGAACTATTTTCCGCCTGTCTGTCTGTCTGTCTGTCTGTCTGTCTGTCTGTCTGTCTGTCTGTCTGTCTG
>NW_004797490.1:159475-170299 GCF_000002075.1 Aplysia californica | reverse complement strand
GTTGTGGGGATATTTTGTTTTAAATTGTCTTCTTTTTAAAAATTGGTTTCCTTTTGTGTTTGTTTCTTTTGTTTTAGTTTTGTTTTGTTTTCTAGGTGGGTGATTTTTACGCCCCATCAACTCAGTTTAGATCATTTAGAAATCGGGCTTTGGCCCTGTCTGTCAGGAACAACCTCTGGTAGCTAAGATGGATACAACGTACCAGAAAAAATGGCCAGGATACTCGATAGAAATCCTCCTAACGCGACAATCGAATTAGGGTAATCTGTGTACGATGCCAAAGCACCTAACCACTACACCACCGAAGCTGGGTCTATGTCGATGGACAGATGAAAACAATACAATCAATAGATATCTCTTGCCCTCTAAAAGAATAACAAGACAGCTAATGCAAAATTCAGTTTCTTTTATTTTCGTTGTATTGGGAAACGAGCCGTTGATAACAGTACAGCTACACTTTCACTGTTTCAATTATTATGTTTTTTGCACTATTGAAACGTCATCATCAGGTTAGGCTGTTAATAATAAATTTGCAAATATACAGTGGAACTTGCTCTAACGATCGCCTGTCCGATTCAATCACCTGTATGAACGACTGCTTCCCTTTTTTCCTTCCGCATAAAAAACCCATATATCATAATGACAATGTCCAAGAGGACATGACAACGGTCACTCTTTTTTCGACTTCTCGACTGTATCACCATCCTTCACAAATAAATCGTAAAGCACTACAAACTAAATATACTCCTCCCAAAAACAAAACAAAACAAAACAAAACGAACCCCAAACAGACAAACAAAAAACCCCAAACAAACAAACAAACAAACAAACAAACAAACAAACAAACAAACAAACAAACACAAAGTAAAATTGTATTGACAAGCTTATGATGCTGAAGACTTTAAACAACAGTCAACATTCAGCATACAGGTAAAAACATTTGCTAACTTAGAATTACAAAGTTCTGTGTAACATGTTTTGTTGCTGCCGTTTCGAGTAACTAAGATTATGAGGTAAGAAACCAAATGTTATATCTGCTCTACCAGAATCGACATTTGTTGGAATATTTTCAAGATATCAAAATTCTGCATTCAAAAAAGCTTGACATGATGTGAAACTCAAACTCTTTGACGTCAAAATTCTCAACAACAGGTACTGAGCAGATATAATTTTGTGGTTTTAAGATAGCCAGCTGTTTCTTTTCAGCACCTCTTTGACATTTTCTTACTTTTCGCTTTTATTTAGTAAAATGTTTACCGTACATGTACTTGCAACACAACATAATCTAAGAGCAGGGGATTAAAGATGTTACTTGAGAGTAACATACAAAGACAAGTAGTAGGAAACATAATAACAATCAACGTTTGATAGGGAAAAAGGAGCAAACCACACTAAACAATCATCCGCAGACCTGGGTCACCCTCCCGCCAACCACTCACTTAACTTATCCAAAGCCACCCACCTTGCAAAAAACAGTCAGGCACAGCAACAACAAAAAATCCCCCGCCAACCACCCTCTTGACTTGTCCAAACCACCCACCTTGCAATTACCACAGTCACACATAACAATAAAAAGTCACCCGCCAATCACTCACTTGACTTGTCTAAACCACACACCTTGCAAACCAGTGACGCGCAGCACCTCAGGGTATGCCGATGACGCGCCAAAAGTCAAAAGGGTACCTGGGGAATACTCACGCCCTGGACATGAGAGTGGCGTGCGGCGGGTACCTCGAGTGTGTGGTATCTCGGGAACCGACGATGTTCTCTCTCTCTCTCTCTCTCTCTCTCTCTCTCTCTCTCTCTCTCTCTCTCTCTCTCTCTCTCTCTCTCTCTCTCTCTCTCTCTTTTCTCTCTCTCTCTCCCTCCATCCCTCTCCCTCCATCCCTCTCTCTCTTTCTCTCTCTCTCTCTCTCTCTCTCTCTCTTCTCTCTCTCCCTCCCTCTCCCTCTCCCTCCATCCCTCTCCCTCAATCCCTCTCTCTCTTTCTCTCTCTCTCTCTCTCTCCCTCTCCCTCTCTCTCCACCCCTCTCCCTCCCTCCCTCTCTCTCTCTCTCTTTCTCGCTCTCTCTCTCTCTCTCTCTCTCTCTCTCTCTCTCTCTCTCTCTCTCTCTCTCTCTCTCTCTCTCTCCCTCTCTCTCTCTGGGGGAACTTCTGGTGGTGGTGGTTGAGGTGACCTCAATCATTTGAGCTATGAATTGCCAACAACAACAGCAAGCAGCAGCAATAACCTGAATGGCTGGCCCATATAATCTGCTCTCCTGCGACCTTCATCTCGCACATGGCGTAACCATGGGCAGCCCACGAGCCGCTTATTGTTCACGCAAGTTCAGGTCAGGGGGTCATTCAGTACTATAGAGTCATAGATCTCCAACACTCAATGTGATTTAATGATACTGAGCAACCTGTAATTGTACACTTGGTCGGCCGACGTACTGTACGTTACCAATTATTGTTGGCCTTGACTTTTGTTTTTAATCTGACAGGCACATTGATGGAAAGATAGACTGGCAGATATATATTACAGATTCAGCACACTCCAGATGAGTTATTAAATAACCTGCATTTGTATACTAAACCGGCAGACATATTGTTCATGACAACACTGGCAGATATATATTATAGATTCAGCACACTCCAGATGATTTATTAAGCAACCTGCATTTGTATACTAAACCGGCAGACATATTGTTCATGACAACACCAAGTGTTGACCTTGACTTTTAAAAAGATATTATCAATCTGACAGATGCATAGTTTGAGAGTCATAGATGCCGAACACTCAAGGTGATTTATTGAGCAACCTGTAAATGCCTACTAAGCCCGTCGACATACTTAACAATACCAATCATGGTTGGTCTTGATTTTGTTTTTGGTTGTTTCGTTTTTTTAAACCTTGCAGATACATAGAGAAAGATAGACTGTGAATAGAGTCAGTACTATAAAGTCATAGATCTAAATGCCAAATGCGCCAGATGATATATTGAGCAACTTGGCCGACACACTGTACAGTACCAAGTGTTGGTCTTGATTTTAGTTTCGTTGATCGATAGATAGATAGATAGATAGATAGATAGATAGATAGATAGATAGATAGATAGATAGATAGATAGATAGATAGATAGATAGATAGATGTTGGGGTTAGAAAAGGGGGGGGGCAGATGTAGACAGAGAAGCAGAAAGGTACACACAGACAATAACTCCAAAAGTAATATTGTGGGCCAAGAAGTAGAAGTTGCAGGGAAAAATACACAGAGGATGGTAGATTGTGGTGGGAAGGAAAAATGAGGTGGGCTGGGGGTGGGGGTGATGCTTGGATGGGAGAAGGGGGGGGGCACAAACGTCAGGTTTAAAACATTGACCAGACGCGCGCGTTATCTTCAGACACTGAGCAGACTTCTTCTGTCCAACAAACTACTCAGCCGTCCTATGATGCAAGCGGGAAAGGCAAATTACAGTCACAAGACTAAAAGCATTGTCTCGTTTCAAAATTGATCCTACATTTTAATCCGTAGTTAGTAACTGTTTCTCCTCATGTCTCTCCTTCAACGCAATTAGTGTTTGAGTCTTTAATGGAAAACCACGGTGAAAGTAGTTATAGATTATTTCCAAACGCGCCCCTTTTGCATAGCAGATCGCTTTCCGTGAATAATGCTGATCTCACGACGCACGACTAAGAGGAGGAAGTTATAAGTCACAGAAATATTATCAGTTTCATCGACTTCAAGGGATAAAAAAGTGTAAGGTATAAGTCTTATTTACTTATAAAGATAAAAGTTTTTAATAAGACGATTTAAGGCACATGACTGGATACATTTAATGAAGAGTTATGACCTTTACAAATCAATGACACTTGGAGTGCAACATTTTTAGCTCCTGCTGTTGTATGCAATATTCTGGAAATGACCCTAAAATAATTTAGACCCTCTCTTTTTTTTTCTTATCCTCTCAATTATTCAACAAATCAGCATTAAACCTCGGCCCCTTTTCGTCACTGTATTTCTTTTTCGCCTGTTTTCACAGACAGCAAATTGCCTTCTTTGCTCAATTACGGTAATGGGTTTAGTCTCTACAAAGGGTCTTCTTCGATGGATTACAGGTACCAAAATAAGCTTATTACTATATTAGTTTCTTTTAAACTCATCTCTCCCATTCCCCGATTTGGGAGTCAGGAAGCAATTTTTCAGATTGTTGTTTCTTTTCTTTTAAAGCCCGTCATGGCCAACTGGTCTGGAATGGTTACAATGTATCGTGGCAGACAGATCTAATTGATTAAAAAATCACCTCCCCAGACGAGAATCAACCTCACGCCTTTTGTATGCGACAGCAAAGCTTTTTAGTGCTACACCATAGACACAGGGTCAGCATAAACGAGAGAGAGGTAGAGAGAGGGGGGGGAGGGGGAGAAAGGCGAGAGAGGGGAAGAGAAGTGGGGAGAAAGAGGGAGAGAGAGAGAAAGAGAGACAGAGAGAGGCAGAGAGAGAGAGAGAGAGAGAGAGAGAGAGAGAGAGAGATCGGGGAGGAGAGAGGGAGGGAGACGACAGACTGACGTCTACATTAATCAAATTAGGAGAAGAAATTTCACGCCAAAACTAGATAGGTTGTGGTGTATGGTTTGATCAGCCGTCCAATTGGAGAGTTGGACTTTCAATGTATATGTTGGTGGTTGGCAAGAGCTCTGCTATGGTTTGCTCCTTCTTCCCTGTCATCATTTATTTCTACGTTACTATCTTGTATCGCCTCTGATCCCAAGCACTTTTATGACCTAATTGTGTTGCACGTGCCGTAAAACTCTTACTTAAACTAAAATAAAAAAGACTGCGCGCGCGTATTCCTCAAACAAAGAGGGACATTTGCTTCCACAATGGCATTTCCGGCTGCCAACTCTTATCAACAAAGTTGTCTTAATTCTCCTCGAAGTTGCCAGTGTTATACGACTTTGAAATGCATCTGTCGGATATGTTTGTAGGAGCATGAGTGACTCCGAGCAGCAATTTGCCGTTTCCTTTTCCGGAACACTGACTAAATCAGTGCGTCTCTTGGTAATGTTATTGAACTGTTTACTGCATGGAGAACTCTGCCAACCCCTGTGTTTATATGTGTCTTTACATGTAATTCGACAGGAACGATGTCTAGAGCTTAGTTTTGTCTCGTACAAAATCCATTTTTTCCCTATTTGTTTTTGACGTAAAATACTTTGAAAGTATCGGATTCTACTCATGAAAACGGGAACTAGCCCAAAATGAAACTGGAATTTTTCCGAATACGACATTAGACAAAACATTATTGTGGTGTTCGAAGGGAAAATGTTTCCACAGGCTTGACAGCTGTGAGGAAAGTATACTCTTAAAAGTCAGGGGTGGGGGGGGGGGGGGAGGAGTTCTGGGGTCGGGGAGGGGGGGAGATAAGCCAGAAGCAATTTTCTGAGCACCCAGTATTTTCTACTTTATTCTCCTCAAAACTAACAGCGAGCGTTAAAATCTAAAACGCGGCAGATTTTCTTGGAAATACTAACCACAGAAGCGCCAGTTTATAGAAATTTGCAGGGTGAAATAAATACATGTATTATATACTAACTAATGTAGAAGATGAGAGTTAGAACAAGATAGCAGTCCGCAGGAATGTCTTATAGGTGTACTCGACTCGTGGAGTAAAAATAATATTCTGCATGATAAGGTTTTCATAACGACAAGTCCACTTAATACCTGCTACTTTGATGTATGCGGTTATTTTTCATTGTTTTTCAAATTTGCCCAAAAAAGTGTATTTGTTTGTACTGTAACTGTGTCTTCATAATGGGGAGTTGGCAGATGCTCTGGCGTGGTTTGCTCCTTCTTTCCTATCAAATAACTATCGTCTTTATCTCTCCTCATTCTTTTTTTTATGTTTGTTTCTCTCTTGTAACACCTCTAATCTTCGGTATTTATATCACCTCATTGTGTTGCAAGAGCCGTAAAACTCTGCTAAAACTAACTGTGCCTTCATATAGTAGTTCACTGTTCTTTTCTTAACATGTATGGTGGGTGATGCATTCTTGTAGCTTGAAACCGTTTTTGTTGTTGTTGTTGTTGTTGTAATCTGAAAATGCTACATAATCTATACTAAACTTGTTGCGATAATGTAGGGAAAAGGCTTACGACCGTAAGAGTTAATAAGTTACATACTTTGTCTGTGAATTCCGAGTTGTGGGAGGTTTTAACCCAGGCTAGAGCAAAATGCAGCCTGCGGTTCACATCCGACCCCCGAGCAGTTTCAGTCTATCCTGTGATTGTGCCCAGTAATTAATAATGAATCTGGCCTGCGGCAAGTTGATAATCAATAAAAACAAATTGGCCGTCTTGAAAATCAAAATCGATAGTTGTCGACTAAGTTGGAAGCAATAGATCTAATATTTTATCTCATAAAATTATGATCTCGAGTGATATTCGCTATAACGCAAGTTTTAGTCTCACTAGTATTTCAACCAATTCCACCTACAATAATTCTCCCGCTTAGTGTCACGAGATATTCGAAATCGCTTAATCTGGTCCGAAACGCGGACTCGCTCACCCGTGCTTGATTTAACTTATTCTACAACAACACGAGACCCATGATTAAATTGATAAAATTAATAATTGTTTATAAGGCTGGACCATCGTTTCCATCATTTGCCTTAGATTGAACTGGGCTAGATGAAAGAATGTGAAACCTCCCCCCCCCCCAAAAAAAAAAGACTGAAATTCAAGAATGGACCCTCTGAACTAGGGTCAAAAACATTTTACTTCAGTGCGGTCTAAACTGAAAGGTCGGTGCAATCAAAAGGTCTTAAAATGACAATGGAGGGAGGACCAGGTAATAAATAGTTAATGGCTTGATGGTTTTCGTGGTCCACGCACTCATGGTCATCTGGGGACAGACCGATCAATGGAATAGTAAATGGCAGCTTTCGTGCGGGAGTCATGTCACGTAAACTTACATATCATGATCGATATACCCGACACGGTGTGAAGGAAACACCTCTATGGTAGTTGCTTCACTGGAGCGAGAAACACGCCTTTGTCCTGGTAAAACACGAAAGAAGTTGATATGTATTATCATTATTATCATTATGAGACACACAGATACACACTCTCAACTTTTCAAACTAAAACTCACGTTCGTCATTCTTTTTTTCTTCTGAATGCTTTCATTTGTTTTTCTTAATCTCAAAAGTTTTATTACCGTTTGATTTTTTAAATCAAATCTTGGTCCAGACAACGCTAACAGATTGTGGGTGGTCAAAGTTTACGATGTGTCGTTTGGTTTTCTTTTACTAAAAAGGCTGAGTAATCGTGATATTGATCAAAAATACAGATAATACCAACCCTCATCAACCATCCCTCCTCAAACATGTTCAGTGATATATCATGTTTTCTTTAGCTGAATTATGTGCTTTGAGCGGCTTTGTCAGAAACAAAAGATACCTGCCCGTTGAGTTTGGTCTATGAATTAAATACAATTGATTTTATTCCAGTCAGGTTTTGTATTTTGTATATTTTTCTTTTGTTTTGTCTTTGCCGAATGTTTTTCGATAAAACATAAAAAATAATAACATGTTTGTCTAGTTTTTATTTTATATTCGATTACTTTGAAAATCAATGTGATATAACACCGTAGAAAAAACTTCGTTTGACATCTATGAGTTTCAGGATCGTCTTTTGTCTTAAAAAGTATTTGTAATAGCCTCTCCATTGAGTAGATAAAGGCAAAAAAACTAACGGGGGAGTGGGGGGGAGCAAGACTTGATATAAGTGTCCTCGAGCGTGGAGTTAAAAAGCTTTGAAGCACAGCATAATTACTTTCATCTCGTAGACTGTTTATCGATGTCCGTTTTCAAAGCTGGTCACAATAGGTTGGGAACTACTTTACGTAAAAGCGTATTCTGTGTAATGAGATGACAAGTGGAAGAACAAATAGGAACAACAACAACAACAACAACAACAAAAAACCAAAGCCAAAAACTAACCCACTTTTACAACGAATTGCTCCTAAATTTAACAAAATTATCTCTTCTTTTCCTCTTAAGATGGATATTTTCATACTTTTAGTATTCGCATATTTTTTTCTATTTTGTCCTACAGTACGGCGGAACTAAGCTTACCTTTTGTTTTTGTTTTACTATAACACTGAAAGGTTTTCCTTGAACTGCAAGAGATCTATTCGGAGTTGCGTGTATCTATAGATTTGTGTATGTGTATGTGTGTGTATGTGTGTGTGTGTGCGGGTGTGTGTGTGTGTGTGTGTGTGTGTGTGTGTGTGTGTGTGTGTGTGTGTGTGTGTGTGTGTGTGTGTGTGAGAGAGAGAGTTTGTGTGTAAAGGTGGGGGGGGGGGAGGGAGGAGGGGTGGGGGTTTCAAAGGTTATATTAATGACAAGATATGGAAACCTAACACATTTAGCTGTCGTTGCAAACTTAATCCATACAAAATGTCTCCTTGGCTAAGCTTTTAGACATGCAAACACTCCCAAACAACGTATTTCCTAAAGAGTGGCGTCGATGTACAAGAGTTAAGTTGTTGGGCTGGCAGCCGAAAGGTCGTAGATTCGAACCCGGTTGAGGGCCCTAGATTGTGTTCTTGAAAAAGGTTCTTTACACAAACGTTCCTCACTCCACCCAGGAGGTAATGGGTACCCGGCTATAGACAACGAAAAATAGTGTCAGTTTCTTAGTGTCTAAGTCTAAGTGTTAAATTGGCTGTTTAAATTGCATTATGTGCTTTCCGCATAGCCAAGAATGTTCTAATGTATCGGCTGGGGTAAGGCTATAGATTGTAAGTACAGTGAGCTTGCTATTGAGCAGGGATAGGCTACAGACAAATGATATTTATCAATATATACTAATATTGTGAAGTGGCTTTTACGACGTTTCAACTACCTGTTCCCAACTGACGGGTGTCACACCAATACATACAAAGCACACGCGCTTAAAACTCAGTTAAAATCACAAACACTCATGTTCATAGGCACAAACACACCCGCGCGCACACAAACACACAATTAATACACACACACTCACACACATACACACTCACACACACACACACACACACACACACACACACAGAGAGAGAGAGAGAGAGAGAGAGAGAGAGACTTGCACAACAAACACGAACATACTAACAGACAGAAGAAAATAGGGGACAATCTTACCTAGGACATGATTATTCCAGGACTCAAGTCTGTGAGATACAGATTGCTACCTCAGAATTACAGCGTTCTATGATCAGAATCATGATTTTGAGTTTCACATCATGTCAAGCGTTTTCGAGCGCAATTCTTTGAATATCTCGGTAAGGAATCCGAATTATCTTACGTTTTTGATAGAGCATATTATAGAACATTAATTGGCTTTTGGTCCCATGGTATTAATAAATGAAAACAGCTCAAATATGTCAGATACAACTTTGTAATTTTGAGGTAGCGAGATATCAACGTGTTCACTTGCTAATATTCTAAACCATTGGATCTGAATTCACGATCAGAAGGCTGAGATAACTCCCCTTCATGAGATTTGAGGAGTCGACATTTTCTTACCTCAGAATTACAAAAGTTCTTTTTAATATTTTTGGCCGTTTCTAAGTACCAAGACATTGAGGTCAAAAACCAAATCTTCGATGGGCTCTATCAAAATCGTAAAAATATTCTGAGTTGTTATCAAGATATCCTGGGAATTGCGTTCCATAAAGCTTGCCATACTGTGAAACTCAATCATTTTGATGTCAAATTTCTCTCTCTACATGTATTTAGCAGATAGTATTGTGTAATTCTAAGGTAGCGACTCCGCAAAAAAAAATCTTTTTGTAACTGGGAAGCCTCGAGACAGTAATAGTCGTGTCTTGATAAGCCAACTTGACTCTCAGAGACCGGCTTTGTGCTGTGTTTCCTGCCGTTTATGTGACCTAATTTTAATTGCGCTGTAAAAACTCTCGTCTGATAAAAACGAATAAACAGAATGTGTGATGAGATAAGGTCTGTTTGCCCAATCGATATCAGTCTGAATGTCTCACCTTTTCAGTCTTGTCAGTCATGGCTACTGGAGATTCTTGGAGATCCGAGATGCAGATCTTGAATGTAGTCGGGAATACGAGAAAACAATAAAGATGTTGAAAACCCCCATTGTGCAAACAATATGACAGCAGATGAATGTGATATATAATAACTCGAGTATTGATGGATTGGAAGGAAAGCAATTTTCTAAATTAGAGATGGAAACAAATTACCTGGCTGGACAGTGAGCGTTTGTTTTCAGTGTTGTGCTTGTATTTTGTTCGTGTGTGTGTGCGTGTGTGTGTGTGTGTGTGTGTGTGTGTGTGTGTGTGTGTGTGTGTGTTGCTGTTGCTGTTTGTTGTTAATATGTTATAAATTTCAGTTTAAGTTGTAGTATTCATTGTTATTGTTGTTGTTGTTGTTATCTTCTATTTTATTCTATGTTGCTTAACTTGCTGCTGTTGTGGGGTCGGTGGCCTAGTGGTTAGGCTACCGGACTCATAATCCTGAGATTGCGGGTTCGGGGGTTCGAGCCTCATCTCGGTCCGACGCTGTGTCCTTGGGAAAGGAGGCACTTTACACGAACTTCCCACTCTGCTCGATCCTTTCGGAGATGGACGTTAAACTCGGAGGTCCCGCCTTTTAAATGACCTAATAGTGTTGATAGGGGCGTTAAACTCATACAATTTCACCATTTTTTTAAATTATGTGTTTGTTTTTTTTGCTGCTGTTGTTGTTTGTTGGCGTCGTATCTACCCCTGCTGTAGTACCTATTGATTTCTATTGTTTTTTTCACTCCCTCTCTTTCTCCCCTCCCTCT
>NW_004797490.1:158003-159375 GCF_000002075.1 Aplysia californica | reverse complement strand
TGTGTGTGTGTGTGTGTGCGTGTATGAGTGTGTTACTATTATGCACAAGTGACAGGAGAAAGGGGAGAACGGGGTAGAAGTTTTTCCATGATGTGTATGACCATAAACGTCAGCGTAAAAACAAAAAGGTGTAATCTGACATGACTTGTGAATGAATGTGTTATTTTACGTATGTATGCCTGTGTGTGTAAATCATCGTATGTCCATCTAGTTTCCCGTCTAGTCTCTGGCTAATTTGTTCAACGTGTGTATAATATAAATATCTCTGCACTCTTATTTCTATTCTATGAATGTCTTTTCATCTCCATGGACCTGGGGATACTTGCCCTTTTTTCGTTTCCTTTGTTTTTTGTAACAGACTGGGATTGTAAACGAGGAAGGAAAGCGAAAAAGAGAGCAATGTTTGCGTGAAAAGGATAGAGGTATAACATTCCCCAGAACTTCACGGTAATTAAACTGCAACAAGTAGTAAAAAAGCTCATTGTTGACCTGTTGTTACATTGTTCTTAGCCCGATTTGTTTGTTTGTTTTTTGTTAATAGCAGTTTTTTATTCTATGGTATCAGCTGGATGTGCTCCAGAATTTTTATAATAATATGTTTTTGTTTGTTTGTTTGTTGGTTTTATTTTTGTTTTTTTCTTTTGTTTTGCTTGTTTTCCTTTTGGAATTCGAAGTATTGAAAAGAGCAGGAAAATCCTTTTTGTACGGATAAACAAGAATGACATTCCTTTTTCGGTCTTGTGATAAAAGGGCACTTTCTGGGCACAGAACAGCTATACAAAATGCGGATGATGTAGCAAAAGAAGACAAACATGGAATACTTTGACGTTAATCTAATATATTTTGCTTGTGTAATCCTATCGATTATTTGCCGAGACCCACAGCAACCTTTGGCATTCCACGGCTCTGTCCGCTCACGTCTCGAGTGCTCTAGTTTAGTAGCCATTAACGGGTAATCACGCGCACTCGAGAGCAAAGAACAACAGAAAGACTGTTCTTGACGTCATTTGTAAGGGCAGGACTCTTCCTGTATGGTAGGAAGATACTCCCACACACATACACACACAGATGGAAATGTACTCCCACAGAGGCAAATACACACCTAAACACAGAGGCAAATACACATCTACACATTTACACTCACACAGATGGAAACACACTCACACATAAGTAAATACACATCCTCACGCACAGACGCAAATACACATATACTCCAACTCAGATGGAAGCACACTGTCGCAGAAGTAAAGTAATACACATCCACACGCACAGAGGCAAGTCCACATCTACACGCACACATACACACACACACTCTTTTTCTTCTCTCTCTCTCTCTCTCTCTCTCTCTCTCTCTCTCTCTCTCTCTCTCTCT
>NW_004797490.1:154819-156452 GCF_000002075.1 Aplysia californica | reverse complement strand
CACACACACATAGACACACAATCACAATTGCACGCCGTGACAGGCACGTACTAGATACATAAACACACATGTGTCACTGAAGGTTATTGAGAACAGTAATTCCGAGTCACTTTACCTACACATCCCACAGATAACCTTTGGTAAGGAGCAGAAACAACATCCCGGATCCCTCGACTCTATAAACATATTATGTGAGGCAGTGTGGTGGAATCAGGCTCTCGTCAAAATAATCAAAGTGAAGAAACTTAAATTTTTCCGCATGTTTCTGAATTTTTGTCAAATTTTTGTTTTTGGGCTGAACACCTTTCATGCCCATTAAAGAACTCATTTCCCTAGCGGATTTTTTTTCTTCTGAAAAACGTTGATTAAAGGCACAAAAAATGTAAATTTTCAGTTACCATGGACTCTTAATCTAAGGAAATAACTAATCTTTAGTGGCCATTTTCTCACTAATTTTACCTCTAAAAACAAGTGACCCCCACCTCCTTCTTTTGCAAATTATCTCTACTTGTATTCAAGATAAATGGATATATTTTTCATCAAAATAAAGACAAATGAACAAGCTTTAAGATGATACCAATAACTCTACATGCCCAAAAATTGACGAAAGCTTGATTCCACCACGCTGACTCACATAACATAAACCAATACTCCACCTGCCAGTCTAAGATCTCTCCTTGTTTATCATTCTGTATAAGATTGAATGGGATCTCGTTAGTCGGTGGCAGAGTCAGTTTGCCATGACCTTCACCTCCAAGCACTCACCAATGCCTGTAGAGAATCGACTGCGGAGGAGCTGTCGCTTTGATCATAGCTGTTCTTTGATCCTTGAGCCAAGAACGCGGAACCAACGAAAATAGATACACATTATGATAACACTGAAAACCACACACTAACCCAAATCTTAACCCTATCTAACTCTGTACCCAAACAATAAAGCAACTTTGGTATCTGTTTGGTACATTATAATTATAATGTATAAATATATAACATTGTTTCATGTGAGACTCTAGAATGGATCCTCTTGTCCAATTGGTTTTTCTTTTGAACTTTCTTGGTCCGTATCTATTTTGCTGATATCGGTATGGTATAAAAAATTATCCCTCTTGTTATGGTGGTTGACCATAATTTATTTTACTTGTGAAATTGCCAGTTGTAATCATTCTTTGAAACTCGTTATTAAAACTTGGCAATTTCACTCTAAGGATAAATCATGATCAACCACCATAACTCATGTAATAAATCATTTTACATCTCTCCATTGTACATTTATATTATTATTTAACCTCACTTCCCTCTTCCCACACATTCCTCCTTTTACACTCGTCCCCACCTTGACCTCAACAGCGGCAGACCCCCTCCCCCAACACTTAAGTCAGTCAAAGTTTCCGCGAGTTGTCAAGTTGGTCTCCAACATAAGCCGACTGGTCATCGACAATCGACGAGTCGCGAGTTTCCGCCGTGTTGATAGCGGCAGGTGACAGGGGCCGTCCCAACTAACAGGACGTTACATACGGCTGGGACAAATCCGGCACCTCAAATCTGGTTAACTGGTTTACTTATTTACTTTTTTTGCAATTGGGGTTCTCTCTCTCTCTCTCTCTCTCTCTCTCTCTCTCTCTCTCTCTCTATT
>NW_004797490.1:153317-154719 GCF_000002075.1 Aplysia californica | reverse complement strand
CCTTCCGACGCTGACAGCTCCCCCTCCCCCCCCACAAGACCCGTACATCTCACTTATATAACAAATAACAAAGCTATGCATCTGAAAGTATGTTGTGGTACCAACATAATCAAAGAGCAGAGACTGATATGGACGCGTTCTCCCAGAAGGATGCTGATGAATTGCTTTCACGGTGTGGAAGACGGATGTCCAGGGATGTCAGAGCCACTTTGACAAGGGCTCATCCTCGTGGTTCTGCAGAGTAATTGTTTGTTAGTAAGTAGCATTCGCAGTTAGCTGGCGAAAGAGATAAAATTGTGGAAAGAGAAAGAAAGAGAGATGAGGTGCATACAAACCCACAGCGTACTTCAATTAGATGGGACCGTACGTAGCTCCTCTCAGATCTCACATGTTTCCTGGCTCGGTTGGACTTAAAGTATGCTGTTATGCTGCGATATAAGTTTGAAATAATATTTGTTTTTGTTTGCTCACTTGAAGAAATGTTTTGTGAGATTTACTTGGACTTTTCTTTTCTTTGATACACAATAAATTCAACGTAGTTTTCAATACAATATGGTTATCTTAGATATAAGTGGTCTCGGATTTAACGTCAATCTTTAAAATGACTGCCAAAAATACAAAGAGCCAGCTATATCAATTTTTTTAAAAAGAAATAACTACAGTTCACAAACACTACATAATGGATTCCAGCCGGGATATCACCTTTGTCGTATTTTTCCACAATGTCTACACAGCTAACGGTGTACCCTGGTCTTCTCTAGTATATTTTACTTTTATCATTCACCTATGTCTTCATGGTAACTAGTGTGCTTAGCCCTCGTGCTTCAAAAAATGTCTTTGCGTCTACTAAACCATTTAAACATGTTTAGTTAATAGGTTGTTTTTTAAATCTCCACCGACAAATTAGTGTGTGGTTGGCGGGTGCTATGGTATGATTTGCTCCTTCTTTCCTATCAAATAGCTATCATCTTTATCTCTCCCCCTTCTTTTTTTATTTTTGTTACTCCCTCTTTGGCGCCTATATAACCTAATTGTGTAGCTATTTCCATAAAACGTTTACTAAAACAAATAAAAACCAGGTAAGATCATTAATTTTTTAGAGGTGCATTGATACAGTCCCGTTTGCCAGGGCCATCGCGGGCAGAGTCGAACACAACGTCCTATCGATCGGACAGGTGCAGATACTCAGTTTTATATAAAAGGAAATTATGTTCCCAACACGGGAGATGCATTCTTTTCTACTACACCTTTGACACCAGGTAGCAGAGAGATAAACACATGATCCTCCCCCCACCCCTCTACCTTACCCTCACCCCAACCAAAATTAATTAATTAATTAATTAATTGATTAAATAATTTTAATGATTAACAATAGCAATAATAATAATCATAATAATAATAA
>NW_004797490.1:149274-150638 GCF_000002075.1 Aplysia californica | reverse complement strand
TCTCTCTCTCTCTCTCTCTTTTTCTCTCTCTCTTTCTCTCAAATTTCTGCCCTGTTTCTCTACTTACCTCTCTTATCCCCATATCTTTCACAGTTTCATCATACTCGTATCGTGATCAACGCAATCGCCCATAAATTTATGTTTCAAATGTCATCCTTGACCTCTCTATACTATGATGCTTTCCTCGCACATAATGTTGTGCTTGAATCCCCCATTGCTTTGGCCCATTATTATTTCTCTATCTCGGTCCCAGAACACTAAGCCAGAAGTGAAAAAACACCAGAATCCCCTTGGCTTCCTGTTCAGCCGGGTACAGATGGCGGGTGTCCAGTTAAATCCACCTGACCCTTGGGGCTTTCTCACTTCTGATCATTTTGTGGTTTACGAGATCTAGGGCGTTTTTGTTATTTTTTTTTTATCACTGAGACAATGGTTTTGGTCGAGAACAAGTTCTGTTGTTGTTTTTTAAAGATGGACGTTATTAGGGCTAGTGCTACCCACTGGGGGACTGTGCAGTCCCCTAGGACTTTACAGTCCCCTAGCCCCTAGCGCTACTGCAAAAGAAACACACATACACCCCGAGCAGTCGGCGATGAAACCAACCTAGTGACATCGGCAAAGCGGGTCGGGCACGGCGTGGGACAAAAGCCCAAAGAAGGAAGTAGAGAATCGTTGGTAATACTAATACTAGGCCTACTACTAGATCTAGACCTAGATATTATAGACACAGACGGCAATTTTTTTTTAAATTGAAGAAGAGTAGACCTACCATGTAGATCTAGTGTGGTCTACAGTCTATGTCATAAGTAGGCCTACTACTAGATCTAATAGATCGACAAACCTGTCGTCATAAATTATAACTTCGCCTTAAATAAATAGTGATGGACACTAAACTTAGATTCTCCCGCCATAGTAATTAACTTAACTAAATCTAGATCTAGTTTTAATTATGTATCAGTAGGATCTAGAGCAGTCTGATGATGGCTTGTTGACTTGGATCCAAAGGTCACAAGTTGTTTCTTTGCAGTCCCCCAGTGCACAAAGCAGCGATATGGGACTACACAATCCCCCAGAGGGTCGCGCTAGGAGACAGTACAGTCACGTAACATCTTTCTTTTTGAATACAGGGGTACTGTAAAAAGATGTAAACAGGGAAAGTCATTCCTCCCCTTCCCTCTTTTCCCCCTTATTTCGAATCTTTTGACATGGTGTGCCACATCCTGAGGCCATCAGGGGGTCACTGTGGTGCTGGTGCTGTCTTTTAGGAACAGGAAACAGCATACAGCATACTGTGACCTTTGTCTTGAAGATGAGGAGGATCAGGATGGTGTGTGTGTGTGTGTGTGTGTGTGTGTGTGTGTGTG
>NW_004797490.1:142153-144913 GCF_000002075.1 Aplysia californica | reverse complement strand
ATAAGTAGATAATAGCTCCATCAGGCCAGAGAGCAACGCCCGCTATCAATATGTGAGGCAGCGTGGTGGAATCAGGCTCTCGTCAATTTTTGGGCATGTAGAGGTATTGTATCCTTTTACAGCTTGTTCACTTGTCTTTATTTGGATGGAAAAAACATCCATTTATCTTGAATACAAGTCGAGATATTTGCGAATGAAGAAGGTGGGGGTCACCTGTTTTCAGAGGTAAAATTAATTTTTTAAAAATGGCCGTCAAAGATGAGTAATTTCCAGAGCTTAACAGTCCGTGATAACTGAAACTTTTTATTTTTTGTGCCTTTAATCAACGCTTTTCAGAAAAATCCACTCAGAAATCAGTTCTTTAATGGGCTTGAAAGGTGTTAAGCCAAAACACAAAAAATATTATAAAAATTTACAAACCTGCGGAAAAATGCAAGTTTCTTCACTTTGATTATTTTGACGAGAGCCTGATTCCACCACGCTGCCTCACATATTATTATTCATATCTAGAAAGCGGATCATATCCTGCAAGTACGGTTGAGGTCTAGTTCAGGTTTTGCATCTATAGATCAATTAAGATCATCTAAAAGTGGCTTCTATGATATCTCTGCAAGAATGGATAGGTTTAATTCAGGTTTCGCGTCATTAGATAAGTTAAGATACTCTTAAAATGGCGTCAGCGGTATACTCAAGGGTCGATTCAAGTTTCTCTTCTTCAGATAAGATGACCATGAATTGGCTTATGTGGTGTGCACGCAAGAACGGTGAATGTTCAGTTCAGGTTTTTCTTCTTTAGATTAAGTTAAGATCTTTATTAAGTGGCATGTGTGGTATTTGTTGCAGTTGGCACTTACATGACCACAATTGAGTCGAGAGTGCCGTAAAACACATACTCAATCAATCAATCAAAAATAAAAAAGCATGTGTGGTGTGCACGGAAAAACTATAAAGGTTTAGTTCAGATTTCACTTCTTCACCTTTTCACTATTTTAGGGACGGATGCAGTCGCTCGTTTTCAGCAAAACTGGCCCCATGTCAATTTTTCTTACTGGTACAAAGGGGAAGTTTTAGAAGATATAATTGCAGCTTGTACAATATTTCCATTCTTAAATTAAGGGCTATAATTTTAGGGTTTTGTTTGTATTTTCCTTGAATGAACTCGCTATTGTATCTGTACAAATATAGATTTTATGGATACGTCTCAGCAATGAAGGTGATAAGATAATATGAAAACATCTTTAACTGGTATCAGTGGTGTACCTGTAAAAACGATAAAGATCTGATTAAAGTTTCGTCACTTCCGATTATGTAAAGATGTCGTCTTTGGTGTAGGGGGTAAAATGGTTAGAATCTCTTTTAGGTTTCGCTCCTTAAGATTAATAATAATATGTTAAAATGGCGTCTTTGGTGTAGGGTTAGACGCTTCGCCATGGATGTCACGGTACCCGAGAGGGGAGAAGTTTTATCGAATATCTCGATCTTCTTCTAGAGATACTCTAGACCTCTCAGACCGAGTTGTCCTTGACAGGCAGGGCCAAAACATGCCTCTCAAATGATCTAGGATGTGTCGAATGGGAGTAAATACCAACGTTTAATTTTCTCTAGTTTAGTTTTAGTTTAGTTTTAGTAGAGGTTTTTCGGCGCTCGCAGCTGCATAAGGTCATATGAGTGCCAGAAGATTAGAGGTGTTACAAGAGAGTAACAAAGATAAAAAAAGAAGGAGAGGAGATAAGGACGATGTATTTTTTATAAGAAAGAAGAAGCAAACCACACCAGAGCACCCGCCAACCACCATTTTCTCTTCATTACTGTTGGATGTGCATGTATATTTTCTCAGAGAATATGTTCTTTGATCAGCACTCCGCATGGAGGAACATATCTTTAATTTTCTTCCTTCATTATAAGGCAGTAATAAATGGGGATGAGGGTGGTTGGCGTGTGCTCTTGTGCGGTTTATTCCTTTTGTTCTACCAAGTAAACATTCTTATAATGTGCTCTATCTCTTCTCCTTTTCTTGTATGTTACTCTCTAATCATGCTCCTATTTATATGCACTAATATGACCGAAACTGTGTTGTACGTGCTCTGAAATTTCTACTACGACTCCTTTAAAGTATCGGTATTGGCACTGTTGGATGTCCTAACTATATGTCCTAAGAATGTCTTTAAAAAATAGCATGCCAGACTCGTAAGCTAAAGATTCTAATTCGATCCTAGAAGGAAATTGTATCTACTTGTCATATTGTATAATATTTTCCTGAGTTAAACACGATTTATTGAAGTAAGAGTTAATTAAGTCATATAAGTGCTTAAAATTAGAGGTATTAAAATAGAATAACCACACATAAAAGAATGGGATATATAAGGACGTTAGTCGTTTCACAGAATAGAAGTTCCGATGATTACAGGTATCAAAATAAAGAATAACAACACATAACGTCGCTCGAAGTTTGACAAAATAGAGGAGACAAACCACACTAGAGCACCCGCCAACCACCCGCGTTCCTTCACCAAGCTGTAAGTGGTTTTACATGGCGTAACCTGGAAGCAAGCGATCCATGTGTGAATGACCGCGGAAGGCGCTAAAAGGCTGCAGTGTTGTATTTCCTTAGAGAGTTGATAAAGCGATTAGAAGGGTACAGGCCCGTTTCTAGAGTTGTGCAATATATAATCGACCGAAATTACACACATAATATAGACCCACACTCACACACACGCACTCTCTCTCTCTCTCTCTCTCTCTCTCTCTCTCTCTCTCTCT
>NW_004797490.1:140690-141786 GCF_000002075.1 Aplysia californica | reverse complement strand
GAGAGAGAGAGAGAGAGAGAGAGAGACTAAAGGAAATAGTGTTATGAGAATACCTAGTCTTAGATGAAGTCATGAGGCAGGGAGTTGTAGGACAAGAAATAAGATGAGTACGTGCAGACTGACAACAGCCACACTCTCCACGCTACAGACAAACAAACACACAGGCTAAAAAGCAGACCGACATACAGGCAAGAGAAATGTTTATTGTATTCAAAAGTATTGATTAAGCACAGCCGACCGTCCTT
This sequence comes from Aplysia californica, assembly GCF_000002075.1. Classification (NCBI taxonomy): domain Eukaryota; kingdom Metazoa; phylum Mollusca; class Gastropoda; order Aplysiida; family Aplysiidae; genus Aplysia; species Aplysia californica. The sequence continues at coordinate 141,541 of NW_004797490.1, read as the reverse complement.
AATTTAGAAATACATTTCCATGACAATATTCTATAGCCCCTGGGGAAAAAGCTTTTCTTGCGCCGAGAAAGGCTTGCAAGGGAAGACGTTTATACGAGGAATTCCTGTTATGTTATCATTTCTTCTGCTCTCTGAATAGCCTTGTTTGTTTTATGTCCCAGCACGCATGCTAGCCATAAGAGGATAGCCGCCAGGCCCAAAAATATGACATGCAGGCTTGGCCAAAAGCCGTCTACTGTGTGGCGTAGAGGGTAAAAGTCGCCGTCCAAGAGCAACAAGGTCTTATCTCAGTTTCACTCACTTTGGAGATACTGGCTTGTTTTCCTCGGACTTCTTTCATAATATGAAACATATTAACCTCCGTATCTTTCCTCGTTCTTTTATTTATGTTACTCCCTAGTTACACACCTAATCTTTGGCACTAATATGACCTATATGTGTTGCAATTGCAGTAAAGCTCTTATTAAAACTGCACTTTTGAGATACTGACGTGGTTTGATCCTTCTCACCTCTCACATATCTGTCGTCCGTATTTCTCCTCGTTCTTTTCTTTGTATTTTAATCTATACTAACACGACTTCTATCCTTCAGCTCTTTTATGACTTATTTCTGTTGCAATTTCCGTAAAACTATTACGAATACTAAACTTTTATTGTGATATTAATTGGTTTCAAAGTTTTCATACTATATGTATCTTTCTCAGATGAAAAATTTAATTATCATGCTTTGATTTTAGAAAACAAAGTAGTTGGAGTTATAGCATTCCATTTTGTATCATGAAACAAATCTGTGCCAAATATATCAAGTTTTATTATGCATGCCCAATCCCCCCCCCCTCCCCCCTCAACCCA